>NC_133649.1:140881706-140985045 GCF_009905375.1 Apium graveolens | reverse complement strand
AATTTCATCTTTGCAAATCTTCTGGACAGAAATGCAAGATGCTCATCAATACCATCTGAGTCATCTTGGCTGGAGTTGTCTTCATTTTCAGCAACTTGCTCTTTCCCCTTGCTTGATTCCTGATTTCTTATACCATCTTTGGAGTTTGATGTAGATCTCGCAGTTTCTTGTCTGCATTTCCTCTCATCTTCAGCTACCAATGCAACTGAACTTCCTTTCTTTCTCCCCTTCTCCAATACCTCATCCTGTTCCAGCTCTAGTTCATAAGTCTTCAAGATTCCATACAATCTTTCAAGAGTGAAGTCCTTATAATCTTGAGAGTTTCTTAAGGAGACAGTCATGGGTTTCCATTCCTTTGGCAAGGATCTTAAAAATTTAAGATTTGAATCCTTCACCTGGTACACTCTTCCATACAGCTTCAGTCCATTCAACAGCTTTTGGAACCTATTGAATGTTTCATTTAAAGATTCATTTTCTTCAAAATGAAAGTATTCATACTGTTGAATGAGAAGCTGCATTTTGTTTTCTTTCACTTGTTCTGTACCTTCACACAGTAGTTGAACTGTGTCCCAAACCTCTTTGGCAGTTGTGCAATTTATCACATTATCAAACATATCCATGTTAAGACCATTAAACAAAATGTTCATAGCCTTCTTATCCTTGTGGACTTCTTCTGTGTCTTCCATTGTCCATTCTGCTCTAGGTTTTGGAATGGATTGACCAACAGCAACTGTGGCTGTAGCAACTGTTGCTACTTTGTGGGGAATGTGAGGACCATTCTCAATGCAGTTTACATAACCTTCATCTTGGGAGAGTAGATGAAGGTGCATTTTCACCTTCCAATGGTGATAACTGTCTTTGTCAAGAACTGGGATCTTTACTCCAATATCCTTCTTACTCATCTTTGTTAGATTCCAAGATCTTTAAACTCTTTGTATGTCAAGAGCCTGCTCTGATACCAATTGTTATTCCTAGTGGACTAACAATGAGATTTACAGAAGGGGGGTTGAATGTAAATCTCAAAACTTTTTCAAGTTTTGAGCAGTTTATGAAAGTTGTGTGTTCAAGAAGAACAATTGTGTGAATTGCTTTAAGCTAATACAGACAGATATATATTCAAGCACAAATGTAAAGAACACAACAGACCTTAAAAACTTTTCTGGTGGATTTGTTGTTCCACCAGAGATGGTATTTTAGAAAATCTGTGATTAAACAATGTTAATCACAGCTGCATCCTAGTACAAACTAGATGAATTTTCTCTCAATATTTTTCTAAACAGCTCTAGAAAATCTCTCATCTAATTACTAGCTTCTACTTGGTTTATATATTACCAAGTGTACAAGTGAAGAATAATATAAAATACAGTAATAAAATAAGATCTTCACTTGCTTCTTTTCCTGTTCACTCCAGTACTTTGTTGACTATTGCATCTTTGTACTAGAGAAGAACGGCTGCTTTTTCTGTTGTTCCTGAAATTCGGCTACCACATCTCAGTTGTCTCTATCAACCCATGTGCCTCTGTTTGTAGGTACAACTACCCCTTATCAACGGCTAATCATCAGAACATCCGTTGAAGCTTTCATCCGTTGATGCACTCATCCGTTGAAGGATGTTATCCGTTGAAGCTTTCATCCGTTGATGCACTCATCCGTTGAAGGATGTTATCCGTTGATGACTTTATCCGTTGAAGCTTTAGAGACATCCGTTGAAGCTTAGCTTCTTATCCGTTGAAGGTCTTTAAGTCATCCGTTGATACCACTTCACTTATACAAAATTACAAGGCATGAAGTATTTACAATTGGCCTTCCTATCTGCATATCATCTAGTAGTCAACATGACTCATAGTTTCTCTCAACTTCCAAGAATTACATTTTAAATACAGAGACTGAAATATGCTACAACACTAGACTTATTTCTAAGTAAAGCTACACCATCAACGGATAGCCAAAGTGGTCTTATCCGTTGAGGCTACAGACACTAAATTTCTACTTAAGTATTTTGTTAAACATATCATCAAACTAATGCACATACATTCCTAACACTCTCTCTCTGCAAAGTTTCAAATCTATAACAATGGCACCTGTAGTGAAAATCATGTCTCAAACCGGTTACATCTATGAGAAAAACAACTTCTCAGCTTTAGTAAATAAGGAGATTCAACAGTCTGGTGACTACCACAAAATGATGGATTTTGTGAAGAACTGCAAACCCAACTATGCCATGTTGGAATCACCCACTATTTACTGTGAGGTTGTATAAGAGATATGGACAACTGCAGTTCAATAGACAAAACCATCTCTTTCACTCTAAAAGGTAAGCAATTTTGCATAAATAGTGATATTGTCAAAGCATGCTTTAGGATTCCTGATAATACTGTAACTGTTTCACACATAGACACTGACATTGTTAACATGCTTAACTCTATAGGCTATGCACTCACTACCCCTAAGTTAAGTGAAATTAGAAGGTTGGGTCTTAGGAAAGAATGGAGTTATCTATGTGATGTGGTAACTAAAGTGTTTTCTGGTAAGATTAGCAATTTTGATTCTATCAATATATCCATGCTTAACATGCTTTACATGCTAGTTACTGATAAGTACTTTAATTTCAGTGACTTTGTTTTGTTTGAGTTAGGCTCTAAGTTAGGAGAACTTAATAAGAGAGGTAAAAGTGTCTAATATGCTAGATTCTTTATGATGCTTGCTAACCATTTTATTGAGAATATTGTGATTGAGAACCCAACCAACAAGATGAATTGTTGGGTTCATGAAAGAAGAATAATTGCAGATCTTAATAGAGCAAATCATCACAAGGAGGTACCCTTATACTATTTTCCAGTAATGGAGGGACCTCAGGTAAGTGAGGTAATTTCTACTGTCTCTACTCTTCCAACCTCACACATTTCTTTATCTTCTAGTGTAGCTATGGCATCTGTGCCAATGACCAAATAGATGCCTACCCAAGCTGCCAAAACTAAAATTCCAAAATCCAAAGCTAAGAAAGCCCCCTCCGATTTATTTCAAAAGAAATCAGTTGTAAAATCTACTAAACCTAAAGAGGGGAGTGTGAAGGAGGGTAAGAAAGGTGAGGGACAGGGTGAAAATCAAAGAAGCCCTAAGAATAAGGTTGGAGAAGTGAGTGTTTCCCAGCCTAACCACACTGCAGTTTTTCAACAAACTGCAGTGCTTAAAAAGGATTTAAGCTCATTACTAGTTGCATCCTCCCAAAAGGATGTGACTATCGAACAAAGCTCTCAGCCAAGAGCACAGACCATGAGGGTAAGGGACACAAGCTCACCCCAAACATATATCAGAAAGAAGAAACCAAAAATCCCTGGGGATACACAGGGCACACACTTAGTGTAAACTAGTGCTAAAGACCCAGTCACTGCACCTTCTCAAAATCAGGTTGATGTGGCTCCAATAAATGTGGAGTCACAGCCAAAATCTCTCATAATTGAAGCGCCTGATACACCAAATTCTCCCACACACTCACTGGATGTTAACATGATCAATACATCACTTCCAAATTCTCCATCTTTAACTCTCTTGGAGAAGCCAAAAATCTAAGTAAGTGAGGATCATCTTTTAGATGATTTGTTGGCTCAGTTACCATTCCTTTCTGAGACTGTTGAGACATCTGTGCCAAAATTCTCATCAATCTGCACAGAGTCTACTATAGTCTCCACTTCAAACTCTTTCATTTCTACTATCCTGATGGATATTCATCATCTATCGAGTAGTGATTGTATCCCGACGGATAAGCCTAACAGCAGTCATTCGTCGGATAGCCATACTACTAACCCGATGGATATTCATCATCCATCGGGTGTCTCTGCACAACTTCAAATTTTTTCAATTTTTACAAGTGCAGAAGACTTAGTAGTAGTGCAATCACTCTTAGGACTGAGGGAAGGGAGTGATTTGAGTGAGAGTCTGGGTTGCTCCCAGGAAAAAGGAGAGAAAAAGAGTGAACCAATGCAGTCCATTTCTTCAGGACTGGCAAAAGTGAGTGAGCAGAGTCCCACCTTAGATGGTGAAGGTGAAGATGTGAGGGTGGGGAGCCAAGGGGAGCCCTTGATGCAAAAAGAGAGAGAAATTGAGAGAAATGCAGGTACAGGAGGAATAAGGTTAGATATCATTGCTAGTGAGTCAATGAATGCCAATGATGCAGACATTGAGAGACTATCTCAGCATAATCAAGCTGTTATAAGTTCCATCTCTTTGGATGCTGAGGCATTTACTCATCATGTTCTAGCATATCAAATTTTGGCTGGACAGGGCAATGAACATGCAGAAAGAATACTGAACTTGGTGCACACCACCCATTCAATGCAAAGAGCTAAGGATGCCATCACAACTATGCCACCTAAAGCTGATGATGATGTTGACTATGTGACTGGGGAATCTGCTGATTTCTTTGTTGATGCAAGTGAATAGGGGTTACTGGACATAGGGGGAGAAGTAGGCCCTAGTTTCAGCTCTGGTATGCCATCTTGGGCATTTTCAAAGCAATGTGATGAACACTATTTCAAGACCACCCTCATTCAATTTATAAGTCAGACACACTCTGCTCTTCAATCAACAAAAAATGCCAACACTAACAAGCTCCTACAAGCACACCTTGCTTCTCTTCAATTACAAAAAATCCAAAGCTTTCAACACAATCAGGATGTCACTTCTATCAAGACTGAGATTGATCAAATGAAAAAGGACATTTCTGAAAGGTTGGATTCTAAAATTTGAGAAGCTACAATGCTTGATATTAAGAGATAACTCAGGAAGAATTCTGATCTTGCCACAAAGATAGATTCCTTGGATACCAGAATGACTGTAATGGAAGCTTTTTTAACAGCTATACATCTAGATCAAGCTCAGCAAACTTAATTGCTACAATAACTAGTGGTTGCACAATCTTCATCATCTACTCTACTTGATGATAAAAAAGGGGAGAAAAGCTCAAGTAAGGGGGGAGGGGGAGAAAGACTCAAGTAAAGGGGAGCTACAGCTAAACATACAAGTCGGCAAAGTGATTGTGCTACCAATTGCTTTCACAAAGCCACCAGTGTCGGATAGCATTTATCTAATCCAAATAGCAGCTGAAAAGCTTGAGTCAAAGTCAAATCCTAAGATGCTTGATTTTACAGCTTTAGAGAAGGAACAAAAAAAATGGAGAAAGATAGATACAGATATTCAACAAAAGTTTGGGCCGATTCAGAAGCCAGACAAAATATTCATTCATCACTCTAAAGTCAAGAACATTTATGTGAATGAAGTGAGTGTGAATTATCTGAAAAAAGGCCTAACATCTTGCATCAAATCTCTAAAAGCAGATTTCATCATGAAGCCTAAAAGAAACTATTCAAAGTTTTCAGACAAAAATCCTATAAATACTGTGTATAAGACACCTATGCCTGATGAGAAGAAGCTGCTAGCTAGGTCAATTGCCTTCTATAAATATCCAACTGATTCAGTACTAAAAAGAAGATTAGCAAAGATTTACAGAAATGGTAAGGAAATTTGTGTGGTGGCTAGACACCCCATGTTTGTGGAAGCTAAGAAGGAAAAGAAAGAGAGAATCGAGAAAGAAAAGAAGCAAACTGCGTTGGATGCTAACAACCTTAAACAAAAGAAGAAGCAAGCAGCTATCTTGGCCAAGCTTCAAGCTGTAAATACCACAACAGAAATTCATGTACAACTAACTATAATTACTGAACCCAAGGATCTGAAAGTGCAAGAACCACAGCAGAAAAGAAGATTCAAATACAAACTCCATTCTAAGAGGAAAATGAACTTTAATGATGAGGAGAAGGAAGACCAAATTTCCAAAGAGCCTACAACTACAACTCAGACATCAAAACCCTCAGTGGTAATTGTAGAATTCAAAGTGGTTGATCCAACAAGGAATATTCATGGTGAACCAATTGTTTCTAAGGATGAGCCAGTAGACTGGGATAGTTTGCCAATTCTTGAGCTAAATTTACCCATCTTCAAGACAAAGAAGACAAAGACAAGAGCTAGCAAGAAACTGAATCCAGTGATTCTCATATCCAAGACACCAATCAAAGCCAAATCTACAGTCAACAATGGAGACATGTTGTACATCTGTGACATCAATGAGTTTTCTGACATAAACCTTTACTTAGATGAATTGGAAGAAGTTAGAGGAATTGATGCTCATAGACATCTCCCTGAAAGGATGGTATTCAAATATAAGGGAGGAAGAGAGATCATATGGCCACTTCACAGGATTCTTCTAGAAAGCCAGTCTGTTTTGATAAAGGTCTACTCTTCATTCAAAAAGAACTTTGGGTACAATGTGACAACAAGAAGACTAGTTCTAAAGAAGATTGAGGAGCTGAGGAGTACTAGAGCCAAATATGCACTTCCAAAAACTCTATCTATTCCCTTTACAGGAAAAAGAGTACATCTGAGGCCCTATTGGATGATGGAATTCAGGGATGAAAAAAGAGTTAGAAGATTCTTCAGATTGGAGGACCAATTGAGTATCTCTAGCAATGAGACTCTTTTGGAAATATAGGAAATGCTAAATCTCTCAAAAGCTTACGAAGAAAACAACAGAAGGCTTGGAAAGAAATCAAGACAATTAAGGAAATAGATCTATCTATTTAGACTAGAGGAGCACCTTAATAATTATTGTGAGAAATTTCTTTGTGTACTCTGCATTATTCAATTTTTAGTAATTTTGTAGCACTTATCAGTTTTATCTACTATTTTTCAATCTGTAATTTTAGGATGTTTTGTTATCATCAAGTTTCTCTTAATTTATGGCTACAATTCCAGTAGACATAAATTGGGGGAGATTGTTAGGAAAATGTTATGTACTTGATGATAAGCTAAACAAAATACCTAAGTAGATTTAACTTAGTGAATTTTGTAGCACCCGACGGATGATCAATTATAGTCCCGACGGATGATTCAATATAGTCCCGACGGATGACTAATTGATATCTACCGGGTGAGTAGCTTATGTAACAATAAGTAATGTAGCACATTTCTGTAAACAACTTTGTGTAGATTCTGTAGTAGCATACGAGTCATGTTGACTGCTAGTAGATATGCAGAATAGGTTGATTAATTGTAAATATAAGATGTCTTATAATTCTGCATAAATGAAATAGAGTCAAGTGTCAAATAGCTACCCGACGGATGATCAACAAAGCTACCCGATGGATGATCAACAAAACTACTCGACGGATAACAAGAAAGTACCTGACTGATGATCAATTCAAATATCTGTTGATAGTGACAACACAGTCAAATGCGTCGAGTGTTTGCAAAAGGAATGTGGCAGCCTGTTTAGCAGAGTTTTGAGAACAAAGAAGCATTACCATTTCCATGCTATTATGAAGATATTCAAAGATGCTGGAATAGAGTAGTGAAGTAGCATGGAGTTAGACTTGATAGGTTTTGTTTTATTATCCTGTCTTATTACCATGTAAACTTGGTGATATATAAACCAAGTTTAGCTAGTAGAACAAACAATTAAGCAAACACATTTTAGAAGAGAAATAGAAAAAGCTGTAATTGTTAAGAATTTCTCTATATTTTATTTGTTCACTTGTAACAGCAGCTGTGAGCTATTCAAGCTTCACATGATTCTCTCGATATATATATATATATATATATATATATATATATATATATATATATACCTGGTGGATACATTCAAATCCACCGAGAAGTTTTAAAGACTTGTGTTTTTATTACTTGTGTTTTGATTTATATAATTATTTCATTCCGCACTTTGCAAATCGAACACTTTTATATTATTGAGTTAGAACAGTTTTAAAAATCTCAAAAAGAAGCCAGAATTTAATTCAACCCCCTTTCTGTAATTCTTGTTGTATTGTTAGGTAATAACAACTACATTTATTATACCATGCTTTCATCGGAACCCACGTTGATGATGAGTCCGATTATGGGCTAATCGTTATCGTGGGGTTCTAACGGATTTATTTATGGATTTCTTTAGTTAATTTGTTTCGATGCCTTAGTGTGTGATGATTTTATGATAACCTAGTATTGGTTGTGCTTATTCGTCTTATGAGCATCGCGATAAGATTGTATGTTAATCTTTAATGAAGCGACATTGAATTTAAGGATTTAGAACTTGCCATGCTAGCATAGGTTCATGTGTTATTGTTATGCATGATTCGTAGGTATTTTTAACCATCTTACTTGTCCTATGTAATCACGATAAATAACTTGTGCATTAAGCCATTATGTTGTCAAATTCTATAGACATATAGGGTCTCAATATAATTGGTGTCTATTCAGCTTCTATCTCTTTTTTGGATGTCTGGTAGTACGTTATTCGTGCAACGAAAGTTGGCATTTAGCAGTTTCGTGTTATCTGATTAGTGTCATCACCATTACATGCTAAGGTTAAGAACAATAAGGCTATTGAATGAAGTATTTAATGAAGTTAAAATCTCATATTTGTGTCATATATTATTTAACTTTCTTTAAGCTCTTAGTTAATGTTCTCTGGTATAATTTGTTAAGTGGCATTTATGACATTATATAATGCTCTAATAAGCTTTGAATTAATGCGTTTGTACTCAAGTTGTTAAATGTTTTGACGTGTTTTGTAGTGTTTTTGCATTTCAGGCATTATCTAGGTAGTCAGGTGAACTAGCATTATTTTGGTGCTAATTTGGTGTCAAGGTGATGTTGGAATAAAAGCTCAAGGAAAGTCGGCTGAAATCTGCAAGAAAAAGAAAGAAGTCAAGTTTTGACAGAAGCCCAGCGCGCCCGCTCTGATCAAGCACGCGGCCGCACCCGAACTTCAGTGACACAACGCGCTTGCGCTGATTAAGCGCATGGCCGCGCCAGGTCGGGTTTCAAGAATCATTTTTTTAATAGAAGAATGATTTCTGGACTTCTCTGCTGATTAGGGCTGCTATATAAATAACTTTAGGTCATTTTTAATAAGATATCAAGCCAGAGACTTATCAAGAAGAGCTGTAAGAAGACCGTTTTAGCACGATTCAATGAAGACGAAGAAGATCTTGTTTTTACTTGTGAATCTTTGTTCTAAGTTGTAACTTGGATGCTAGTTTTCTTATTTGTGAACCTTACTCTTGTTTCATACTTGGTTTTGTTTATTCGTTATAAAGACTACGTTTATTATACCTTGCTTTCATCGGAATCCACGTTGATGATGAGTTCGATTATGGGCTAATCGTTATCGTGGGTATAACGACTCGTGTATTTTTCTTTTTATTCTAATATTTAAAAGTGTAATAAAGGTTTAAATAATTAAATAAATGTGTGTAATAATTTTGGCAGCAGTTATTGATTGTTATTTAATTATTTGTGATTTGTTGATATGTGGGATTGAATTGTCTGATTTATTAGTGAGTTATGCGATTTTATTTCGCTTGTAAAAGTGATTTTATTGTAGTTTTAATTCCATAAATATTTGGGTGATTTCTAAAATTGGTTTTATAATTTTATAATTTCAATAATTATATTTAGGACTTTATAAAAGTGAGAAATTAATATTTCATTAATTATTTATTTTTAGGTGATTTTCTTAGTATGTTTAACGGTAAAATCCATATTTAATTATGGAAATCTTTAAAAATTATGAAACTTACATTTTCTTAAGTTTGTATTATTATGAGAATTTTAAAATTATTTTGGGAATTTTCGGAGTTAGTTTCACACGCGCACCGTTTCGTTATTTGTTAAAAAGCGGGTACAAAGTGCACCTTAAAAATTGTTTTTTAAAATTGTGAATATTGTTTTATTAAGTTCGGGATATCTATAAAATTTTAAAGTTATTTTGGTAAGTTTTTGGAGTTTGTTTTCCTCGCGAATTCGTCTCGTAAATAATAATTACGGGATGTAGCTGACCCTGTATAACTTGATTGGCGGTAATAAGAAAGCGACATGTATCCTAAATAAAGGATACGTGTCTGCAGCCAGTTTATTTGGGTAAACTGTAACACCCCCAGATCCGGGGTCGGGGATCCGGGTCGTCACGGTCTTTCTTTCCACAATATCACTTCACTTAATTAATAATAATAACCTTATGCTGTGACCCCACACTAACACACACCACAACCCGTTATAGTCTCAGAGATGAAATTTAAATAAGTACAAGTCTTTGAATCCACAATTTAAAAGTTATTACAACCCAAAATGATTACTTGATAAATTTACAGTTAATTGCCATTATCTGCCACAAGTTATAATTATACATAATTGATTCTCAAAAGTAGATGGTCTGATCTACAATAGATCTACCTCTGCACCTATAGCAGCTACAACATCAACGGGAAGACGCGAGATGCTTCCCACGCGCTTGCGCTGGGTCTGCTGGAGTCTGGCCATCTTTCCTAACTGTTGTTGTGTGATGAAGAAATAAAGCAAGGGTGAGCAGCAAGCCCACCAAAATAATATGTATAATGATTAACAATATATGAGCCTTCTCATAGTACTCATGAAAGTCTTGGTCAAAAGAAATGAACCAAGTTGATATCTTAATGCGATGAAGTCGCAAAATATTCAGTATATATATATATATATACATATATACTTTTCAAAATATTGGAAGTCCTCTTCCATGCATAATATACACAGAGTTCCAGTGTATAACTGTATAAAAATACTGTTGCAAGGTGATCTCATATATCTAACCTTGTCTCAACGTTTTTCTGAAAATCTTTGTCATGCATAAGATAATCATTTACTAGTTATAAGTTTAAAAAAATGAAGTTACAAGATACTTCAATATACTTATATCTTTTCCAAATACTACTTGAACTACCACCGTTCAAGTTATAATTAGTTTCAAAGGTTCATCACATAGATGAGACTACAAGACAAGATTTGAATAGATTCAATCTTTGAATATCATTATAAATAATGAAGTTACGAGATACTTCATTAAGTCCCGATATATAAATATATTCATATATATCTCCCATACATTTCTTAAAAACCTCTGTCATGTAAAGTATGAACAGAGTTGCAATATCCAATAAATTTGGAAGGAAAAGAATTTTGGCATAAACCAGATATCTTGCTGATCAGGCAAAGATACCAATAAGTAACCTTTTCTACTGTAGATGGATGAATTCCTCACCGGTCATCACCCTGGCCGCATTAGGACCTCGCGCTAGACCGTTACCCGACCACTCACGCGTTGATGGACTGCCACCCAGCCACTTACAGTTTATAGACCGTACCCCGGCCTGTCGCTTAAGCCGACTCAATCAGATGGACTTACTTCCCGAACATTGGGCAAGTAATCAAATTGTTTTCTCAAAATAGCAACCATGTTGCGAATATAAAATACACCACAGAGCCGGATCCCCAAGATTTTGAGCGAATATTCAAGTCTCCTTCGAAAGGAAGATCTTAAATATAAAAATGAGTTTTGGGATCCGCTCTAACTTTTAAAAATCATTTTGAAGACTCGAAAACACTTTATAGAGTGTTTGGAGTAAAGCTGATTTAATGAAGTAAATCAGTCCCCAGAATATTTAGAAAATGACTGAATATTATTATTTAAATAATATTCCCATAAAGAATAATCTTTATAAAAATAATTGAAGTAGAAGTATTAAAACTTATACTTGAAACGAGTATTAAATAACCAAAGATATACTTATATGACAGTATTATCTTTATTTGAATAATCGAAAATAAGTTTGATTATTTACACCTTATTCTTTAATAAAATAAAGAACAAATCTCAGCCAATAATCGGAGTCATAGATCCTCAAATGAATATTCAAAAATATTCATTAAATAATATAAATTGAGTCATAAGCCCTCGAATGAATATTCAAATAATATTCAGATAATAAAATAAAAGGAGTCATAAGTCCTCGGAGGAATATTCAAGTAATATTCATTAAATAAAATAAAGTGAGTCATACATCCTCAATTGAATATTCAAATAATATTCCTTTAATATAAAGGAGTCATACGCCTTCGAATAATATTCGAAATAATATTCAATAATAAAATAAAGTTAAAGTTATCGAATAAACCTTATTCGATTAATAGTTTTGAAAACTATGACCATATATATATATAAGTATATATATATTTATATCCATATATACAAAATCTACTCGGGATCCTCGACTCCCGGTTTTAGAAAATATTTCCACCTTTGGGTCCCTATACTAAGGGTATATGCAAATTACCGCTATTCTCTAGCATAGGTATTATCAACAATTATATATGGAAAGAATACGAAACAGACATGCATATATATATACCATAGCAGCATGCTTCAATATATCGCAACATTTGCTAATTAACCAACATGCATCTATCGCAAGATAATGCATATACATATATTCATCACAACAACAGTATAACGGGTAGAAAACTTGCCTGAGCGACTGGGGGTTACGAATGGCTCGGGACGAGTCTGGTAACCTATAAGCAACAAGTAAGTTGGAATTAAACCAAAGTCACTTGCAAATCTATACTCTAACCAACTCAGACTCTAACGCTCGTTTTGCGCTTACTGATTTGCTTAAGTCACCCGGGTACCCTCGGCTCCACCATTTTTAATAATTTAACCTTTACGAGTTTTAAGGCGATTCCTTCGCGAGTGTCTTACCAACTGCCTAACACACTTACCATAAATGTTTCATACATTAATTAACCCTTTTTGGTCTTTAACCTATGTTTCAAAGTAAGGCGAGGGAAAAAGTTTCGTTCGCGAAACGCCGTTACTTGAAACGGTCGTTTCTCCTAAACCGTGCATCGGAATCGAACGAACTACATATCAAAACGAAGCTCGTAACATGAGCTATCTAGACATGGCAATTGTCATAATTTAGCCGGGGGCTCTCGGGTCCTAATGTTATGCACAAAAACAGTCTAAAGAAAATCGGACGTTATGACGGCTATGTTTACGCGATTTCCAATATTTTAAACCATTCAAAACCATCCCAAATCAACCTCAAATCCAACATACAACCAACATCCATCCTTATCACATCATAACAACCCCAACCAATTCAATTTAATCATTCATACTTATGCCTAAGCTTAACTTTAATCATACTTAAGTTCTTTTAATCAAAACAACAACATTTACCAATCCAATAACATCCCAAAACTCACTAATCTCTACATACACAACCATCAAGCCTCTCATGAACTACAATACTCATATTATGCTCTTAACATTCAATAACAAAGCTTGGTTAAGAGATTATACCTTCCTTGAAGCTTTTTAACACAACACAAGAACTTTGAATGCCTAAAGAACCTTGATCCTTGCTTGTATAACCTTAATCTTTCATAAAAATTCAAGAAAACTAAAGTTATTTCTTGAAGGTTACTATTCACCATCTTCTTCCTTGATTTATTGGAAGAGATTGGGAAGGAATTAGGAGCTTAAACTTATAGCTTATCCATATCTATGTACAAGGAAGCTTAGATAATTACCTTGTGATTTAACAATGCTTGGAACTTGATTTTTGATTTTTCTTCCTTTGAAAAAGATGAAAAGCCGAGAGCAATGCTTGAAGAATGAAAAATTTTGTGTTTGCTTTGATTTGTTTTGGCTAGCTAGGTTGTTTTGGTTTTGTTTTTGGTTAATTACCCTTCTAACCTTGAACTTTGTGTGGTTTACAATCATCCAACAATTCCTTCCTTTTTTTGTCATGCCTATGTCACCTTGCACATGTCATAATGTTCCCACTTGTCCACACCTTGTGGTTTGATGATGTCACAATCCCTGGCTTCTTGTACAAGCTTGTCTCTTGGTCACTTATTTGTTTTACGGTTCGCTTATCTTTCGTTCTCGTTTATCGTTTGAGGGATCATACCCGGGATCTTATTACTTAGGTTCCCTTAACCTTTCTCAATATATTACATTCCTTTTATGATCCTCTCCTATAATCCTTTAATTTAAATCCTTTTTTATCCTGTTACCTTTTTCTCAATTCTTTCCGTATCTAGTGGATTTCCGGGAAAAATCAAAGTGTTCGGAATTGGATTCTGACGATCTTTACATACACTTATATACCATATAGAGTACTAATAAAATCTCAGAATATCCATAACAGAACCCCTACACAGTGTGGCATGAAAAGTTTTCTCGTTCAGCAAAAACACTATTCATAAGGGTTTCAAAATTTCTCAAAAATTGGGGTTATTACAGTCTCCCCTCCTTAAAAGGATTCCGTCCCGGAATCAGATAGAAATGAATAGGGATACCTTCTTAATATTGCACTTTCTAACTCTCAAGTCAATTTTCCCACATTGTGGTCCTGCCACCAAACTCTGCCTAGTTTGATAATCCTTCCCCTAAGCACTTGTTCCTTTTCACTCTATAACCCTTCCTGGTTGCTCCATATAGGTTACGTCGGGTTGCATGTCTATGCGCTCATATGCCCCTATTTATCTGGCATCTGAATTACACTTCCTTAACATTGATACGTGAAACACGTTACAAACTTGTTACATGTTCGGGGTTAGGGCTAGCTCATATGATAACTTCCCAATATGTCTTAATATATACAAGGGTCCAACAATTCGTGGACTTAGCTTTCATTTCTTTCCGAACCTCATCCTTCCTTTCCAAGGGAATACCTATAACAACACTAGGTCCCCTACTTCCTATTCTTTGTCCTTTCGTGTCAAATCAACATATTTATCATGTCCATCTTGGGCTACTACCTACCGTCCTCTGATTAGATCTATTATATCCCTGGTCCTTTGGACTACTGCGGGTCCGAGCATCTTGCGCTCTACAACTTCATCCTAACATAAGGGAGATCGATATTGTCTTCCCTCAAGGATCTCATAAGGCGATATCTCAATACTGACATATGATCTATTATCGTAAGAAAACTCAATCCGTGTTAAGTGATCATTCCAATTTCTTTCAAGTCTATTGCACAGACTCTCATTATAGCTTTTAGCATTAGAGCTTTTGCTTCTCAATACCCCTTCTTTTCCAGTTCGTAATCGCTACTACCTTCCGTTCCTAATATTATACTGGTTATACTTTTGCTCATTAGCGTTCTACAACCTTTTAATAACCACGTCAACCTTAGTATCACGAATGTGTTCCCATTCCGCATACTACCACCACTTTATTACTCCTTTTTCAGTTGTTTCTATTTTCCAAAATTTGATCAATCAAATAGAAGTAAAGGAATTTGTTGAGAGATCACTATGATCATGAACACTTGTTATATCGCTTAGTTAGTACAGAAGGTGGCCAGCCTTTAGTACTTGACAAGCAATTAAACAATAGTTGGTATCCTACTAGGCTTCTATCACACAGATAGACAGTCATTCGGCAATGCCTCCCCTTCTGGAAGGGTTGTTCTTCTCAACTTACATGAAATGAAAAGAAGAGAAAAGAACGAATTGAAGAGAATTATATATATGAAAAAAAAATATACTGCCATAAAATATCTGGCTTGGAACCTACCTCTGAACTATAGAGGTTTGTCATAGGAGAACAAATCATATACGTATATAAATCAACATTAAGCATTATAGCCTCGTATTTCCCATGCCTAAATATTTTCGCTATCCCGTCCATCATTCTATGGACCCACAGTCTTCCTCGAGCTTATACATAATCACCTTTGAAACTCCCTCGACATCGAAAATCGAATCTGGGATCTCATTCTATACATCATCGTTACTAGAATTCTATGCTTGCACCGCAACCTTCCTCGTATAATAATACGACTCTCTATTGATAAGAAAGAATAATTATTCACTAGGTAGATACTCTACTTAATTAGTCTATCAATGATAACTTATACACTACCACGACCCGATTAGTGGTACTCAATCTCAACACCATCCGGTCCTGCATTAGGACACTCTATCGGATCCACAATCCGATCTCCAATTAGTAATAAACATCATCGCGTTGTTGCTCCTCAACCTCAGGGTTCGGAGTCCCGCTACCATCTACGATAACGAACTACGCTTCTATCACGATATTTATAAGGGTTCCCATAAGGGTTTTAACTATCAGTGCTACGTTAGGTAGCCCGACTATGAACTTGGCAAGAGTTCTTATTATCTTAGTGAATTTATTATCTTAACATCCCATCATCTCTGAGGTTTATAACGCTTAGCTCTGATACCATTTCTGTAACACCCCCAGATCCGGGGTCGGGGATCCGGGTCGTCACGGTCTTTCTTTCCACAATATCACTTCACTTAATTAATAATAATAACCTTAAGCTGTGACCCCACACTAACACACACCACAACCCGTTATAGTCTCAGAGATGAAATTTAAATAAGTACAAGTCTTTGAATCCACAATTTAAAAGTTATTACAACCCAAAATGATTACTTGATAAATTTACAGTTAATTGCCATTATCTGCCACAAGTTATAATTATACATAATTGATTCTCAAAAGCAGATGGTCTGATCTACAATAGATCTACCTCTGCAGCAATAGCAGCTACAACATCAACGGGAAGACGCGGGATGCTTCCCACGCGCTTGCGCTGGGTCTGCTGGAGTCTGGCCATCTTTCCTAACTGTTGTTGTGTGATGAAGAAATAAAGCAAGGGTGAGCAGCAAGCCCACCAAAATAATATGTATAATGATTAACAATATATGAGCCTTCTCATAGTACTCATGAAAGTCTTGGTCAAAAGAAATGAACCAAGTTGATATCTTAATGCGATGAAGTCGCAAAATATTCAGTATATATATATATATACATATATACTTTTCAAAATATTGGAAGTCCTCTTCCATGCATAATATACACAGAGTTCCAGTGTATAACTGTATAAAAATACCGTTGCAAGGTGATCTCATATATCTAACCTTGTCTCAACGTTTTTCTGAAAATCTTTGTCATGCATAAGATAATCATTTACTAGATATAAGTTTAAAAAATATGAAGTTACAAGATACTCCAATATACTTATATCTTTTCCAAATACTACTTGAACTACCACCGTTCAAGTTATAATTAGTTTCAAAGGTTCATCACATAGATGAGACTACAAGACAAGATTTGAATAGATTCAATCTTTGAATATCATTATAAATAATGAAGTTACGAGATACTTCATTAAGTCCCGATATATAAATATATTCATATATATCTCCCATACATTTCCTGAAAACCTCTGTCATGTAAAGTATGAACAGAGTTGCAATATCCAATGAATTTGGAAGGAAAAGAATTTTGGCATAAACCAGATATCTTGCTGATCAGGCAAAGATACCAATAAGTAACCTTTTCTACTGTAGATGGATGAATTCCTCACCGGTCATCACCCTGGCCGCATTAGGACCTCGCGCTAGACCGTTACCCGGCCACTCACGCGTTGATGGACTGCCACCCAGCCACTTACACTTTATAGACCGTACCCCGGCCTGTCGCTTATGCCGACTCAATCAGATGGACTTACTTCCCGAACATTGGACAAGTAATCAAATTGTTTTCTCAAAACAGCAACCATGTTGCGAATATAAAATACACCACAGAGCCGGATCCCCAAGATTTTGAGCGAATATTCAAGTCTCCTTCGAAAGGAAGATCTTAAATATAAAAATGAGTTTTGGAATCCGCTCTAACTTTTAAAAATTATTTTGAAGACTCGAAAACACTTTATAGAGTGTTTGGAGTAAAGTTGATTTAATGAAGTAAATCAGTCCCCAGAATATTTAGAAAATGACTGAATATTATTATTTAAATAATATTCCCATAAAGAATAATCTTTATAAAAATAATTGAAGTAGAAGTATTAAAACTTATACTTGAAACGAGTATTAAATAACCAAAGATATACTTATATGAAAGTACTATCTTTATTTGAATAATCAAAAATAAGTTTGATTATTTACACCTTATTCTTTAATAAAATAAAGAACAAATCTCAGCCAATAATCGGAGTCATAGATCCTCAAATGAATATTCAAAAATATTCATTAAATAATATAAACTGAGTCATAAGCCCTCGAATGAATATTCAAATAATATTCAGATAATAAAATAAAAGGAGTCATAAGCCCTCGGAGGAATATTCAAGTAATATTCATTAAATAAAATAAAGTGAGTCATAAATCCTCAATTGAATATTCAAATAATATTCATTTAATATAAAGGAGTCATACGCCTTCGAATAATATTCGAAATAATATTCAATAATAAAATAAAGTTAAAGTTATCGAATAAACCTTATTCGATTAATAGTTTTGAAAACTATGATCATATATATATATATAAGTATATATATATTTATATCCATATATACAAAATCTACTCGGGATCCTCGACTCCCGGTTTTAGAAAATATTTCCACCTTTGGGTCCCTATACTAAGGGTATATGCAAATTACCGCTATCCTCTAGCATAGGTATTATCAACAATTATATATGGAAAGAATACGAAACAGACATGCATATATATATATACCATAGCAGCATGCTTCAATATATCGCAATATTTGCTAATTAACCAACATGCATCTATCGCAAGATAATGCATATACATATATTCATCACAACAACAGTATAACGGGTAGAAAACTTGCCTGAGCGACTGGGGGTTACGAATGGCTCGGGACGAGTCTGGTAACCTATAAGCAACAAGTAAGTTGGAATTAAACCAAAGTCACTTGCAAATCTATACTCTAACCAACTCAGACTCTAACGCTCGTTTTGCGCTTACTGATTTGCTTAAGTCACCCGGGTACCCTCGGCTCCACCATTTTTAATAATTTAACCTTTACGAGTTTTAAGGCGATTCCTTTACGAGTGTCTTACCAACTGCCTAACACACTTACCATAAATGTTTCATACATTAATTAACCCTTTTTGGTCTTTAACCTATGTTTCAAAGTAAGGCGAGGGAAAAAGTTTCGTTCGCGAAACGCCGTTACTTGAAACGGTCGTTTCTCCTAAACCGTGCATCGGAATCGAACGAACTACATATCAAAACGAAGCTCGTAACATGAGCTATCTAGACATGGCAATTGTCATAATTTAGCAGGGGGTTCTCGGGTCCTAATGTTATGCACAAAAACAGTCTAAAGAAAATCGGACGTTACGACGGCTATGTTTACGCGATTTCCAATATTTTAAACCATTCAAAACCATCCCAAATCAACCTCAAATCCAACATACAACCAACATCCATCCTTATCACATCATAACGACCCCAACCAATTCAATTTAATCATTCATACTTATGCCTAAGCTTAACTTTAATCATACTTAAGTTCTTTTAATCAAAACAACAACATTTACCAATCCAACAACATCCCAAAACTCACTAATCTCTACATACACAACCATCAAGCCTCTCATGAACTACAATACTCATATTATGCTCTTAACATTCAATAACAAAGCTTGGTTAAGAGATTATACCTTCCTTGAAGCTTTTTAACACAACACAAGAACTTTGAATGCCTAAAGAACCTTGATCCTTGCTTGTATAACCTTAATCTTTCATAAAAATTCAAGAAAACTAAAGTTATTTCTTGAAGGTTACTATTCACCATCTTCTTCCTTGATTTATTGGAAGAGATTGGGAAGGAATTAGGAGCTTAAACTTATAGCATATCCATATCTATGTACAAGGAAGCTTAGATAATTACCTTGTGATTTAACAATGCTTGGAACTTGATTTTTGATTTTTCTTCCTTTGAAAAAGATGAAAAGCCGAGAGCAATGCTTGAAGAATGAAAAATTTTGTGTTTGCTTTGATTTGTTTTGGCTAGCTAGGTTGTTTTGGTTTTGTTTTTGGTTAATTACCCTTCTAACCTTGAACTTTGTGTGGTTTACAATCATCCAACAATTCCTTCCTTTTTTTGTCATGCCTATGTCACCTTGCACATGTCATAATGCTCCCACTTGTCCACACCTTGTGGTTTGATGATGTCACAATCCCTGGCTTCTTGTACAAGCTTGTCTCTTGGTCACTTATTTGTTTTACGGTTCGCTTATCTTTCATTCTCGTTTATCGTTTGAGGGATCATACCCGGGATCTTATTACTTAGGTTCCCTTAACCTTTCTCAATATATTATATTCCTTTTATGATCCTCTCCTATAATCCTTTAATTTAAATCCTTTTTTATCCTGTTACCTTTTTCTCAATTCTTTCCGTATCTAGTGGATTTCCGGGAAAAATCAAAGTGTTCGGAATTGGATTCTGACGATCTTTACATACACTTATATACCATATAGAGTACTAATAAAATCTCAGAATATCCATAACAGAACCCCTACATAGTGTGGCATGAAAAGTTTTCTCGTTCAGCAAAAACACTATTCATAAGGGTTTCAAAATTTCTCAAAAATTGGGGTTATTACATAAACACATCATCTCTCTCTCTCGTCTGTAACACTCAATTCTCTCTTTCTCTTTCGAATTAATCTCTCGATTAATTCTCTCTATCCCTCTGTATTTCTCCCCTTCCCTGTTTCTTCCTCCCGTTCTTTTCTCTGTTTTTCCGGCGTTCTTCTCCGGCTTCCCCTGTTGCTCTGGTCTCGCCGCCGCCGTGTTCTTCCTGTGAGCTTGGTGGTCCTGTTACTTATTTGTATGTATAAATCTATATATATAGATGTTAATGTGCATGTGTGTGTGTGTGTGTTGTGCCTATGTGTGTGTGTTGTGATTGTGTGTGTATGTGTTGTGGCTGGTGCATGTGTGTTTGAACAGTGGTGTGAGTTGGGGCGGTGCGTGGCCGCGTGCCTCCTTATCCCTGTTCTTTGTTGCTGTTGGATTGTCCTTTTGGGCTGTCCTTTGGTTTTTTTGGGCTTGCAGTTGGGCCGGATGTTTTTCGGGCCTTTGTTGTTGGGCCTGTTTGTGCAGTTCGGTTTGGTGACTGGAAATTGAATTTTTATTCTTTGTATTGCAGGGAATTTTTGATTAATATTCGTGAAATAAAGTTTTGCTACGGGAAAAGTAATATTAATCGGCGTAATTTATTTGGGAAGCCGTATTATATCGGGCGCCAATAAATTATACCGCCGTTGACAATGAAATTCGGTGAGTCAACGGTGGATGGTGATGACTTTGTTCTGAGTCCTAAATTTTATAAATAAATAAAATAATTTGAATAACCAGTTTCGTAAGTAAATAATTTTGGGATTGTGAAATGGTGTTGCGAATTGAGATTGTGAATTGTTGTGAAATTTGGACGTCGACTGCGATCGACGGGTAGTCTAATAAACAAAGGAGTTGCTGCCAAAATTTTCTAAAAATGTATTTGTAAACGTACGTATTTATAAACAAAGGAGTTGCTGAATGTTTTATTCTCGTAATGGAACATAAACATTTTAAGTTACGTATCCCCTATAGTTATAAATCACTGTTTTCAAATTGTTTTGAAGAAAAGTAACTTTGAAAGGTGCCTATCTCGAATGAAATGATTTGCGAACTGAATTTTATATGTGTGCTGGTAAAATAAATGATTTTGAAATGAGATAGGTACATGTGTTTTAAAAACTGGATAAAACGATCAGATATGGGATACATAGGGGCCAGAGTAGGCCTATTGAGGTGGTGTAAGAGTCAAATTCGGTTGCGCGCAATATATAACCGATTAGTCCAGCAGGACAGAGACCTAGCTGGTCTCTGAGTTCCGGAACAGGTAAATGGGATGGCAATTAGAGCCATCTGGTGTTGAAAGCCTGATCAGCTGTCTTCACATATCCATTATGTATCTGATTTGGATTTGTGATTCCCGTAAGGGTATAATTAGTTGATATAGCGGTTTTATAAATGTGAATAGCATACTAAAATTGGACTCTGGTATTTACACAGCACAATACTACATTATTTTGATAAAGCATGCTAGTTAGTGATATTCAGTTATCTTCGATTTTCATTATATAATGTCGACATCCTCATTACAGCTCTGTTCATATTATTGTTACATTACTGTTTTTTATTCCGTTATTCATATGTCGGTATTGCTGAGCGATTATGCTCACCCTTGCAAACTGTTATGTATATCTCGCAGATGCCTAGAAGACTAGTCAGACATAATCGTGTTCTCGCCCCTTCAGGACCCGGCTCCTCTGAGGTACTTGTGTCAGACCATGAGGTCTGACGAGTTGCTGAATAAAGTTAGAGTGTGTTAGATGTTGACTAAATGGTTTGTAATAATTAGAACCTGAATCATACTTGAACCTGGATCGGATCTTAGTTTGGGGTCAAGTTAGTATATTTTAATAATAATCTTGTTGTTTATATTTTGGTAAATGTGTTTGGTGACGTTAACTCCTGACCTCGGGGTTGAGGCCGTCACAGTTGGTATCAGAGCTACAGGTTAAAGTCCCTGATCCAGGTTAGGGATTGTGTCGAATAGGTGATAAAGTGATTCTTTAGGTGTGAGTCGGCAACTCATATAGAGGAGCAAACCTTTAGAGTCAGTCGAGGGTTCTGACGGCGTTACCCTGACATCTATTAAATGTTTTGATAGAATTTCCTTGACCTGGTTGTGTCTTCCCTATATATTTATTATGTTGACAGTGGCCTATTGCGATTTCGAGTTCTCCATCTTGGGAGAATCCCTCTGACTCGGATAGCTCAGATTCTGAGAGGACCCCGGATGTTGTTGCTGAGGAGACCCCTATGCCTCCTCCACCAGTCCCTTCCTTTGTGCCGAGAGACATCCCTGGACCTGTACTTGTCCCCGTTGGGTACGTAGGTCTGTGTCTGCCGTTAGGGATTTTCCTCCCGGCTGTGGTCCTAGTTCTTCCTCGATGAGACCTCTAGTACCTCCTATGGCCCCTAGTGGTACTTCTTCACCGATCCCTTACCATGTTCACCGAGCGGTGAATACTTCCTTTATCAGAGATCAGAGTCCGGGATTGGCTGCTCAGTTTGATCAGATGCCTATTACACCTTTCCAGGACATTTCTGCCCCTTCCCCTGAGGTGCGGGCCCGTGTGCGAGCATTGACCAAGATGGCTGTCGAGAGGGTTAGATCCGTTGACCATTTTATTAGCTCAGAGTTCAGAGCTGTGTAGTATCAGGACCTAGTGAACTAGCTAGTGTTTGAGCTAGGTTCCATCGGTGGCAGTGGTAGTGGTTAGACCAGGTTTACAGCAGAGAGATACAGAGCTCAGAGTTGATTTCCAGGAGTTCTGTAGTTGTTTACTTTGTATATGTATATTATGTTGTGATAGTTTGTAGTAGGTGGGGCTGCTATGACAGCCAATTTTGGTGTGTATTCAGATGGTTTCTTTTTAGTTGGATTTCCAATTGTTTTAGTTGGATTCTGTTGGTTATTGTATTATAGCTGCTTTATTTCATTGTTTAGCTTTTATACATTGTGTGTTGCTATTATTGTTGTTATTATTTGATAGGGATAAATTATTACTGCATTGATTGTATAAGGTATGGGCTGCTAGGCCCAATAAAAAGATATATGACATTCAGACCAGAGGTTAAGCCTGATGGACCAGATCAGGCCTGATGGAATAAAGAAGGCCCAAAAGCCCTGATTATTAATTAATTTCGTAATTAATTAATAAGGGAAAAATCAACTGTTGAGAAGAATCCCTATAAGGATATAAATCCTTATAGATTAGCCTCAAGGGGACCTAAAAGGATAAGGAATCAGTTTCCTACTATCTAGGACTCCAAAGTCCATTCTAATTATGAGACTTGCCCACCAAGTCTCCTATACCAAGTCCAATTCAAGGATTCCCAACATTTATATAAGGTGTCTCACCCCACAAATCAGAACTACGTTTTTTGACTTGATTCTTGGCAATCAGCAAGGTACGTTGGCATCTTGTTAAGGCAGATTGAGTCACGAAACACAAGAGCAGTCAAATCGAGCCTCGAAGCTCACGTTCCTTAGTATTAAATACAGCAATTATATATATCAGTTTTTTATCCATAACATTATTATTGTTGTTTCTATTGCTGGCATTTTTAGATTATAATCAGTCACTCAGGCTGGATCCAATTAAACTGGGGATGAGGATATTGTCTTAGTGGCAACACTCTCCTGACGCATAAATATAAACTGCTTGGAGCAATCCATTTTTTTATATATGATTGTTATGTTTCAGGAGATGCCACTAAAGAGAAACTCTCAACCCAATAATGGATCTACTGGGGATCCTTCCATGAGTGAATTGATGAATTTGTTGCATCAGCAGTCTACACAGCTGGCCCAACAGCAACAAAAATTCCAGCAGCAGCAACAACAATTGCAACAACAACAGCAACAGCAGCTCATACAACAACAACAGCAGCAAATCCAATAGCAACAACTACAAATCCAGCAGCAGCATGAGATGAGGGGGACAAATCAGGGTGTTAGTTTCAAGTCTTTTCAGGCAGTAAAGCCCCCAGAGTTTAAAGGAGAAGTAGATCCTGATGCTGCCAGGATATGGTTAAAGGAGATGGAAAAGGCGTTTGCGCTCACCAAGGTGAGTGGGGATTTAAAAACGGATTATGCTAGTTATTTTCTGAAGAATGATTCGAATATTGGTGGGAATCTACGCGAGCCCTAGAAGGAGAAGGTCCAGTTCCATGAGCCAGATTCACAGAGTTGTTTTTGGAGAAATACTTTCTGGACTGTCTCCAGAGTCAAATGGAGATGTAATTTTTGGAATTGAAGCAAGGAGATAGGAGTGTTACGGAATATGAAGCAAAGTTTACGGAGTTGGCCCGTATAGCACCGGAATATGTGAGTTCGGAAGCTCAACGAGTGAAGTGGTTTCAACAAGGGTTGAAGCCAGAAATAAGGAGTGGAGTTGTAGCTTTACAACTCAAGACATATACTTCGGTAGTTCAGGCTGCCCTAGTGATAGAGAGTAATCAAAGGTTAGATGCAAAGGAGCAGGGTGAGAAGAAGAGGAAATTTGAAAGTGGACCTGCTAGGTCAGAGCCAGGAATAGCAAGTCGGAAGTTCCAGCGTTGGTTTGGAAAGAGTAGGAATAAGAGGTTCAAGAGGCAGAATTTTCCCCAGGTTAGACCTAGTACTACTTCAGTTAACTCTGCCCCGACGAGGGTTAGTAAGCCAGTGGTTGATTGTAAGACATGTGGGAAGAAACACAGTGGACAGTGCTGAGAAAATATCAACTTTTTAAGTATGGACAGAATGGTCATTATTCCACGGAGTGTAAGTCCGAGATTCAAGGAGTAAATTGTTTTAGTTGCGACAAAGTGGACACATAGCTAGGAGTTGCAAGTTAGTGACCTAAGGTAATGCTGAAAGGAGTGTGTCCCAAGGACCAGCAAACAATACTGCTAGAGCTAGGACTTTTAAGATGACCAAGAAGTCTCCAGTTCATAATTCCGATGTGGTTGCAGGTACGCTCTCTCCTAATTCCGTACCTGTTAACGTTTTGTTTGATTCGGGAGCGTCCAAATATTTTATATCTGTGAATTGTGTGAATAAAATGTAATTGATGTTGGAAGACCTAGAAGAACCTTTGACCATAGAAGTGGCTAATAAAGATAAAGTACCCGTAAGTCAATTTTATCCTAGATGTTCCCTAGAAATTACAGGGTATATGTTCCCTGTTGACCTAATACCCTTCAAGTTGGGAGACTTTGATATCATTTTAGGTATGGATTGGTTGTCTCTATATAAGGCGAATATTGACTGTAAGAAAAAGAGAGTTGTTATGTACACCCCAGATAATAAAAGGATCAGCTATCAAGGACAGAGACAAGATAGAAAGTTCCTTTCAGTAATGCAAGCAAAGAGATTGTTGCGGCAAGAATGTGAAGTGTATTTGGCTCATGTGGTGGATACAAAGAAAGAGACCCCTACTTTGGATGAGATTCCTATAGTGAGAGAATTCTTTGACATTTTCCCAGAAGAGTTACCAGGATTGCCACATGATCGAGAGATAGAGTTCTCCATTGATTTGATCCCTGGAGCTGAACCAGTTTCTAAGGCTCCATACAGGATGGTCCCAATGGAAATGAAAGAATTGGCTAAGCAACTTCAAGAACTATTGGATAAGCGAGTCATTCGACCCAGTGTTTCTCTGTGGGGTGCTCCAGTGCTATTTGTGAAGAAAAAGGATGGAAGTATGAGATTGTGTATTGACTATAGAGAGTTGAACAAGTTGACGATAAAGAATAAGTATTCTTTACCACGTATCGAAGATTTGTTTGATCAGCTTAAGGGAGCATGTTACTTCTCAAAGATTGACTTAAGATCTGGCTACCACCAATTGAAGATAAAGCCTGAAGATATCCCCAAGACTGCATTCAGAACAAGGTATGGCCATTATGAGTTTCTAGTGATTTTATTTAGATTGACGAATGCACCAGCGGCTTTTATGGATTTAACGAATAGGGCATATAAGGAGTATCTGGATGAGTTTGTTATTGTATTTATTGATGACATCCTCATAGATTCAAAGAATCTAGAAGATCATGCAACAAATCTATGGATTGCTCTTCAGAAGTTAAGAGAAAAGCAACTATATACAAAGTTATCCAAGTGTGAATTTTGGTTGACAGAAGTGCAGTTTCTTGGACATGTGGTAAGTAAGGAAGGTATCAAAGTAGACCGAGTAAAGATTGAAGCCGTATCAAAGTGGGAGCAACCGAAGACATCGACGGAAATACGAAGTTTTCTTGGGTTGGCAGGATATTATCAAAGGTTTGTGAAAGATTTCTCGAAGATTGCATCCCCATTAACTAAGTTGACTAGGAAGAATGAGAAGTTCCTTTGGATGAAAAAGTGGGAAGAAAGTTTCCAGGAATTGAAACGGAGATTAGTGACGGCTCCAATATTAGCATTGTCAGATGAGACGGGAAACTTTGTGATCTATAATGATGCTTCGGTGAAAGGATTGGGTTGTGTGCTAATGCAGCATGACAAAGTCATTGCTTATGCTTCCAGACAGTTAAAGCCTTACGAGCAGAAATACCTGGTTCATGACCTTGAGTTGGCGGCTATAGTGTTTGCTCTGAAGTTGTGGCGTCACTACTTGTATGGAGAGAAATGCGATATTTATACAGATCATAAAATCCTGAAGTACATATTCACGCAGAAGGATTTGAACATGAGACAGAGAAGGTGGTTGGAGCTGATCAAGGAATACGATTGTTCAATTAATTATCACCCAAGTAAAGCCAATGTGGTGGCTGATGCCTTGAGTAGAAAGGAAAGGTTGAATATGATTAAGATTGCGGAAGAACTAGCCCAAGACTTGCAAAGAATGGAGATTGAGGTTCGAGTACCTGGTGAAAATTGAGAGCAACTATATGAAGTTACTTTCCAGCCGACATTGATGGAAAAGATCAGAAGATGTCAAGAAGGAGTTATGGAGCAAGAATCGAATACTTTGACGGGAGAAGAGTTGTGTACTCAAAAAGATAATCAAATTTTATATAGATTTTCATCCAGAGTTTGGATTGCTAATGTAACAGAATTGAAGAATGAAGTATTACTCGAAGTGCATAACTCTAGGTTTTCTATCCACCCTGTAGTACTAAAATGTACCAAGACTTGAAGAGAAACTTCTGGTGGCCAGGAATGAAGAAGGATATTTCCAATTGGGTTAGTAGGTGTCATGTGTGTCAAACGGTGAAAGCGGAACATCAACGACCAAGTGGATTGTTACAACCTTTGGAGATTCCCCAATGGAAGTGGGAAGAGATTGCTATGGATTTTTTAGTGGGATTGCCAAGGACAAGAGCAAATCATGACGCTCTGTAACACCCCCAAATCCGGGGTCGGGGATCCGGGTTGTCACGAGTTCCATTTCCCTTAATAACATTTAACCTTAATAAACAACCAACTACTGCGTACTGTGACCCCACAATATACACACACACATACCACAAGTTATAGCCTCAGAGATGAATACCGAAAATAACACAAGTCATTTTATTCCACAATTTTAAACCGTTACACCTTAAAAGGGTTTTTGAATAAATTTACATTTTTTTGCCATTATTACAATTCATATAGATACATAAGTCTGGTACATCAGAAGTTGAAAGCCTAGCCTATTGGTAATTTCTACCTCAGCTACAGCGGCATCAACGCCTACAGGAAAATGCGGAACGTTTCCTTTCCGCTCGCAAATTAGGAGCTTGGTCCTGTTTATCTTGTCTATCTGTTGTTGTGTGATGAAAGAAGAAAGCAAGGGTGAGCAACAAGCCCACCGAAATAATATGTATAATAATTAACAATATATGAGCATTCTCATAGTACTCATGAAAGTCTTGGTCAAGAAGAAATGAACCAAGTTTGAAAATTCAGTATATATACTTATATACTTTTCAAAATCTTTGAAATCCTCTGCCATGTATAATATACACAGAGTTCCAGTTTATAAATGTATAAAAATATCATTGGAAGGTGATCTTATATATCTAACCTTGTCTCAAAGTTTTTCTGAAAATCTTTGTCATGCATAAGATAATCATTAACCAGATATAAGTTGAAAAGATGAAGTTACAAGATACCCCAATATACTTATATCTTTTCCAAATACTACTTGAACTACCACCGTTCAAGTTATAGCCAGTTTCAAAAGTTCATCACATAGATGAGACTACAAGATAAGACTTGAATAGATTCAATCTTTGAAATGTTGTTTAAAAGAAATGAAGTTACGAGATACTTCATTTAAGGGAAACGTCATCATAACTGTTTGACCCTGTCAATGCTTCAACAATTACCCATCCGTAGCCTTTCGATTGAATACTCTGGGTAGTGTTGCAGAAATATCCAAACTGGATGATGAACTCATTACGGGAGTTTTCCGCGTGAGGAAGACCACTTACGATGATCAGTCGCAGTAGTGCAACCCCATCATTTTCTACATGTAGAGGAGAACAGTCGGATTTACTTGTCAACCGAACCCTGGACTCCTAAGGAATGGACCGTCTTATCGAAACTTCCAGGCCATTTGGGCCAATATAATAAGGCTGGGCCGGCGCCACTCGACTACTTACGCCACTCCTAGTTCAGATGAAATCCATGACTCTGAAACGTAAAGCTCGTCCCCCCTTTCCCCAAGTAGAAACTTGTTGATACGGCTCCACCAAGAAGTCATATCTAGTGGGAAAGGAAAGCTCACCGATATTTCCCACGCAATGCCTACTAATGGATTAAACTCATTCCAAGAATTTTACTTTCCGAGTGTTGGGTAAGTAATCAAAAACCCTTTTTATCAAAACAGCAACCTTGTTGCGAATATAAAAATACATCACGGAGCCGGATCCCTCAGATTTTTAAGCAAGTATTTAAATCCCCTTCGAAAGGAAGATCTAAAATTTGAATACGAGTTTTGGGATCCGCTCTGACTTTTAAAATCATTTTGAAGACTGGAAAACATTTTTAAGAATGTTTGGAGTAATGCTGATTTAATAAAATAAATCAGTCCCGATATATATGAAAATATCTGAATATTATTATTTAAATAATATTCCCATAAGGATAATCTTTATAAAAATAATTGAAGTAGAAGTTTTAAAACTCATACTTGAAATGAATAATAAATAACCAAAGATATACTTATACGAAAGTACGATCTTTATTTGAATCATCGAAAGTAAGTTTGATTATCGAAACATTATTCTTTAATAAAATAAAGAATATTATTTAATAAAAGAAGCGGAGTCATAAGCCCTCGAATGAATATTCAAAATAATATTCATTAAATAAAATAAACGGAGTCATAAGTCCTCGAATGAATATTCAAAATAATATTCATTAATTAAAATAAAGTTATCGAATAAACCTTATTCGATTAATAGTTTTGAAAACTATATCTATATATTATAAATATATATATATATAATATACTCGGGAACATCGACTCCTGATTTAGAAAATGTACACCTTTGGGTCCCCTATACCAAGGGTATACGCAACTACTGCTTATCTCTAGCATAGGTATTATGTAACTTATAAGCATTTGAATCAACAATTAGATATCAAGATTACGAAACAGGCATGCATATAAACCATATCAGCATGCTCCAATATATCGCAAGATTTGATAATAACCATCATGCATCTATCACAAGATAATGCATATACATATATACATCACAACAACAGTATAACGGGTAGAAAACTTGCCTGAGTGTTCCTGGATAGACTTAAGCTTAGAGTGGGTCCGATAACCTATGAACAACAACATAAGTCGGAATTAAACCCCGGTCGCTTAAGAAACTAGACTTTAACCAATTGAACCCTAACGTTCGGTTATGATCATTTCTACGCTTAATAAATCACATTAGTCGTTCGAGTACCCTCAGCTCCACCATTTTTAATAAATTAACCATTAAGAATTTTAAGGCGATTCTTTCGCGATTACTCTACCAACTACCTAATCCACTTTACATAATTGTTTCATACTCCAATTAGTCATTTAAGGAACTTAACCAAGGTTTCAAAGTAAGGCGAGTGGTAATGGTTCATTCGCGAAACGCCGTTACTTAAAACGGTTGTTTCTCCTAAACCGCACATCGGATTCAAGCGAACCACATATCAAAATGAAGCTCGTAACATGAACTATTTAATCATGGTAATGGTCAAAACCTAACAGTGAGTTCATGGGTCCTGAGGTTAAGAACAAAAGCAGTCTAAGGTAAATCGGGCATTACGACGGCTATGTTTACACGATTACCAAAGTTTAACTACTCCAATCATCCACAAATCAACCCATAACCACCAATACAACCAAACTTCATCCAAACCTTAATATATCTGTCCATATACTCAAGATTTTCCAATTTATTCAACCACAAACATGAACTACTAACTATACTTAAGTTTCATTAACTATAAACAAGATTCAATCATCCAAATCACTACAAACCCAACCAAACTTTAAACACACAAGCATCATGCTTCTCATGAACTATATTAATCAAAACCACTCCTAAATATTCAAAGTAAAACTAGGGTTTGAAGTTTTATACCTTCCTTGAAGCTTTTAATCAATGAAAGATCCTTGGAATGCCCATGGAAGCCTTAATCTATGCTTAAGCTACCTTGACCTTACAAATAAAATGAAGAATCAAAAATTTGTTCTTGAAAGTTACTATTCACCCTAAACTAAAATGATTTGTTTGGGATGGAAAACCTTTGATTCAAGCACTCAAACTACTTGCTCTTCTTAGTTATGAAATATAGGATCCAAAGAAACAAACCTCTTGAATTATGATTGAGTGGAGCTTGGGTTTGGAAATTTTTCTTCTTGTTTTTCTTCAAAAAACCGTGAGCAAGGAGATGGGGGGAAGAGAAATGAATGTGTTTGTTGGTTGCTTCCTTTTTGTTTGTTAATTAACCTTTTACCATGGTAAAAATTGTGTGGCTCACAATCAACCAACCAACCCTTACCATTTGGTCATGCTTATGGCATCTACTTATGTCATCTTGTTACACTTGTCCTCCTCTTGTTGGTGTGATGATATCATCCTCCACTAACCCCTTTGATTAACTCCTAATTACTTGGCTAATGATCGCTGATCTGTTTATTGTTTGAGGGATCATACCCGGGATCTTATTACTTGGGTTCCCCTAAACCTTTCTCAATATTTTATATTCCTTTAATGGTCCTCTCTTATAATTCTTGAATTTAAATCCTTTTAATCATGTTACCTTATACTCAATTCTTTCGGTATCTGGTGGATTTTCGGGAAAAATCAAAGTGTTCGAATTTGGATTCTGACGATCTTTACATACACTTATTTACTTTATGGAATACTAATACGATCTTAGAATTTCCATAACAGTAATCCTATATAGCGTGGTCTGATAATTTTCCTTAATCAGCATCATCAGCAAAAGTTACTATTCATCCGTGTTTCAAAAATTTCCAAAAATTGGGGTTATTACAGTCTCCCCTCCTTAAAAGTATTCCGTCCCGGAATCAGATAGAAAATGAATAGGGATGCTCTCTTAGCATTGCACTTTCTAAGTCTCAAGTAAATTTTCCCACATTGTGGTTCTACCACCAAACTCTGCCTAGTTTGATAACCCTTCTCCTAAGCACTTGTTCCTTTTCGATCTATAACCCTGTCTGGTTGCTCCATATAGGTTACTTATGGTTGCATGCCTATGAGCTCATATGCCCCTATTTGTCTGGCATCCGAATTATACTTCCTTAACATTGATACGTGGGGCACGTTATAAACTTGCTACATGTTCGGGGGTAGGGATAACTCATATGCTAACTTCCCAATACGTCTTAATACCTCAAAGGGTCCAACAATTCGTAAGCTTAGCTTTCCTTTCTTTTGGAACCTCATCCATCCTTTCCAAGGGAATACCTATAACAACACTAGGTCCCCTACTTCCTATGCTTTGTCCTTTCGTGTCAAATCAATATACTCCTTATGTCCATCTTGGGCTACTACCAGCCGTCCTCTTATTAGATCTATTATATCCTTGGTCCTTTGGACTACTGCGGGTCCGAGCATCTTGCGCTCTACAACTTCATCCTAACATAAGGGAGATCGACATTGTCTTCCCTCAAGGATCTCATAAGGCGATATCCCGATACTGACATACGATCTATTATCGTAAGAAAACTCAATCCGCGTTAAGTGATTATTCCAAATTCTTTCAAGTCTATTGCACAGACCCTCATCATAGCTTCTAGCATTATAGCTTTTGCTTCTCAATACCCTCTCTTTTCCCGTTCATAATATTATACTGGTTATACTTTTGCTCGTTAGCGTTCTATAACCTTTTAATAACCACGTCAACCTTAGTATCACGAACGCATTAGAATCGGAATACCACCATACTTGGTACCACTTCATTTCTAGCTGCCTCCATCTTCGAAAGCTTGGTGCTTCGTGTAGAAGTAAAAGAATTTATTGAGAGATCACTATGATCATGAACACTCATTCTATTGCATAGTTAGTACAGAAGGTGGCTAGCCTTTAGTACTTGACAAGCAATTAAACAACATGTGGTATCCTACTAGGCTTCTGTCACACAGATAGATAGTCATTCGGCAATACCTCCCCTTCTGGAAGGGTTGTTCTTCTCAGTTTACACGAAAATGAAAAGAAGAGAAAAGAAAGAATTTAAGAGAATTATATAAAAAAAATTGCCTGAAAACATTTGGCTTGGAGTCTACCCCTGAACTATAGAGGTTTATCATAGGAGAACAAAACATATATATGTATATATCTCAACATCAAGCATTATCGCATCGTATTTCACATGCCTAAATATTTTTACTATTCCGTCCATCATTCTATGGACCCATGCTCTTGCGCGAGCTTATACACAATCACCTTTGAAACTTCCTCGACATCGAAAATCGAATCTGGGATCTCGTTCTAGACATCATCGTTACTAGAATTTTATGCTTGCACCGCAACCTTCCTCGTATAGTAATACGACTCTCTATTGATAAGAAGGAATAAGTATTCAATAGGTAAATAATCGACTTAATTAGTCTATCAATGATAACTTATACACCACCACGACCCGATTAGTGGTACTCAATCTCAACATCCATTCCAATACAACTCTCACGGTTGTAAGTAATCGGCTCATTACTCGTAGAATCATTCCTGCATTACTATGGTCCGCCGTTGACCTACTGTAGTCATTCGTTTTCCATGAATTCTTAATAGCTAACCATATGGAGTCCATACATATCGTATCGAATTCTTCTAAGGAGGTAACATGATCACCGTTCATGATTCATAAAGAACATTCCTGAACTTAACGTACATATGACATGAAGCAGATAAAATTACAGAAGAGTTTCAATGAAAGCAACGATAGCAAGTTAATACCATTCTTAATCATATGCCTTCAATAGAAGACTTAACTCAAAGTTTTGTTTAGTCCTTTTGAAACACGGTCCTGGCTTATTCTCAAGATAGTACCTTCTAAGATAGATAGACCGCTCATGGCGATTACACGAATTAAACCTTTACCAAACTAGTATTACGGTTGGGTATTGCACAGTCATCAGAAGGAATGTCAATCTTCCAACCTTGCTACTTTTCAAACAGATCTGAACCGAGATCTCAACCATAATACAACCTTCACGGCTTCAACCATCATCATTGTATTCCTCTGGCACGAGCGCCTATAATTCCTCTCTTACACTTAGAGTGTCGGCCACCTCTTTGGCCTTTCCTGATAGTAAAATTTCCTTACAATCAATGTTATTTTAAATGATCTTCAACTAAATTTTCTACCTCATTTCCAATCATTGCTTGTGTGAAAATGCTCTTCCTTACGCTTTGGTGAGAGAAAAAAAATATCACCATTTTTTTCCATAAGTTATTGCCTCGGTCTTTTTGAGGTTAACATTGTCACGACTGACTCTCGATCATACATAGGACGTCTCTTATCTTGGGCCCTACTTGTTTTCACCAATCTCGACCTTTATTGGGCCGATCTATAGTTTCTTCTGGTTTAATACATGCCCACCTAGCATTATTACAATTATGTCATATTTCCTTTATCAAAATTTCTATCCTTGAGAATTTTGAATATTACCTTTCTCCTTGTAAAACCTCTAAGGTTATCCTTAAATCCTTCATCATTTACTCCCTAGGTACATGGCATATCAAGATACCATTTACTAATACTAGAACCATTGTCTATATAGTTCTGAAAACTTTCTCCACTGATCTTTAAAGGTTGTTATTACCTTGATCCTTTCCAATTCATACTGTCAAAACTCATGTTATCCCTATTAAGGGCGAAATGCCAACCTTTATGCATTCCCCTAGGATTCATCTCAAGTTATCGAGGTTCTATCCTTAATTCCACCTTTAAAAAGGTACATGCATCCTTCCATGGATAAATAAAGTCATATATCCCTGATAAGGGTATCTTATTCAATCATTTCCACCTCGATAGTCTATACCAAATTTCACAATAGCATCCTTATTCAAGTTGAGGTCAATCCATATGGCCTCCAAAAGATAAAAAATGGTTATCCACTTTTCTTTCCTAATTTGGTAATGATCACATGAATGTTCTGGAAGATATTGGTCGTGTTCAATGTGAACTTCTTCTTAATAAATCCTTATTTACTTTTGTTGTTTATCTCAACAGTCATCTCAATGTTGGGATATCTTTTGTACTTGGTGTCTCCATTTTGGGTATCAAGTCACAGGTGTTACATACACTTTCCATTTTTGAAGGTTACTTCCTTCATCCAATTTCCTAATTTCTTACTTTCTTGTCTCTTCCGTCTATCCGCGTCTCATTATTTATCCTTTGAACTATCTCAAGGTTTCCTCGAATCCTCCCAACTTAAAGGGGATAAAATATATGTATCTCTTATTCCTTCAATCATCAACTTTAACTCATGGTGAATCACCCTCATCCTGACGATTACATACTTTTCTATTTCTATTGCTACGAGTCTTTAGGGTTTCCTCATACCCAACTCCCTTATCATTCCTCAAACTCTATTGCCTTTATATTCCTTTCCACTTTAGTTTCTTTTTATTTACCTCTCTCTTACAATCATTTCATGAACCCACTAATCATTGACTTCAAACATCACGTTGTTCTGGGATTCTTGTCATCAGAACGAATGTTGACAACTTTTACAATCTTAGATTCATAATTTATCATACTCGTCCGCCTTTGTTTCGGCTCTAAAGCTTTTACACTATCTCCATAACCTTGGGAATTACTTTCCCGAAAACAATTGTCTGAACTTTAATCAGTTTATTATAACCTCTGGCTCCGTGCCTTTCTTGGCCTTTCACCAACGGGTGGCCTCTCTCTTAGGAAGGTAAGTGACAAAAATAGTCTTTTGCGCTTCGTCAATCATTTAGAATCTCAAATGATTCCTATATTTCCTTTAGCCAAGCTCTTGCCTCGACTGGGTCAACCTGTTCCTTGGAACTCTGAGAGCTTAGCGACTTAAAGGTCATGAAAGGATTTCCTACCGCAATGTTTCCTCAAGGTGGTGGTTGGGAATAAGAGTATAAGTTCTGTTTAGACAGGTCCATGAATTTCCGTATAGGAGTACCGTCTCGGGTTTCCTTATCTTGCTCGACTTCTGTTTTCTCAGTATGAAATGTTTCATCCTTCTCCCATAATCAGGGTTATCTTATACGTTAAATTCCTTGTTTTTCATTTCATTATGTCAAGGTTCCTTTTATCTTGATGGCGACCTCCCTGACTATCACATTCAGGGTTTGCCCTAAATCTTATTCCTCGAACTATGACTTTCATCTAAGATCCCGTCCTTAAGCTCCTGAACGTTTGGAACCAAAATTCTGTAGGAACACCTCATTATTCCATTATCATCTTTCTCGGTATTAATCTCTTCTCTATTTGTTGGCTCCCTGTCTTCATTCATCACTTTTTCTTGGCACAATATGATCTTTTCCAAGAATTCGGGTTGTATTGCAATCTCAAACAGCTTTTCGGTACCGGCTCCGGTTACCTTCACTTTTATTTCCATTTTCTCAAAATCTCTTATCAACTCTTCAGAAGACATTATCATCTGGAGTCTCTCCTCTCTACTAAGGGTGTTAGCCACCACATTGGCTTTACCTGGCTGATAAATAATCTCATAATCATAATCCTTGATTACCTCTAACCACCTCCTCTGGCGCATGTTGAGCTCTTTCTGCGTAAAATATACTTGACCTCTTGGGGTTTGTGTAAACTTCGCACTTCTCTCTATACAAGTAGTGCCTCCAATCTTTAGGGTAAAACTATTGCCATGAGCTCAAGATCATGGGGGGGATATCGAATTTTATATTCCCTTAATTATCTTGATGCATACATGATTACCTTACCGTGTTGCATAAGCACGCACCCAAATCCCTTGTGCGAAGCATCACTATAAATCACAAAATCTCATTTTTCCCTCCGGTAACGCCAACACCGGGGCCGTCACCAATCTTTTCTTAAGTTCTGGGAAGCTGTTCTCACATTTCTCTGTCCATTCAAACTTCTCAGTCTTACGAGTAAGCCGCGTTGAAGGGGCTACTATCTTTACAAACTTGAACGAACCTCCAGTAATGACCGGCCAATCCTACCTCTGGTAGTTTCCCTAACCATGGTCATCAATTCCTCAGTGATCCTTTATTCATTCTTGTCAGGATCCTCCACGGGATCCTCCTTAGCAATAATCCCTTCTAGGACAACATCCTCAACCGCTACATCCTCAATATGAACATCATCCGGTCCTGCGTTAGGACGCTCTATCGGATCCACAATCCGATCTCCAATTAGTAATAAAACATCATCACGCTGTTGCTCCTCAACCTCAGGGTTCGGAGTCCCGCTACCATATACGATAACGGACTACGCTTCTATCACGATATTTATAAGGGTTCCCATAAGGGTTTTAACTGTCAGTACTATGTTAGGCAGTCCGACTATGAACTTGGCAAGTGTTCTTATTATCTTAGTGAACTTATTATCTTAACGCCACATCATCTCTGAGGTTTATAACGCTTAGCTCTGATACTATTTCTGTAACACCCCAAAATCCGGGGTCGGGGATCCGGGTTGTCACGAGTTCCATTTCCCTTAATAACACTTAACCTTAATAAACAACCAACTATTGCGTACTGTGACCCCGCAATACACACACACACACACACACCACAAGTTATAATCTCAGAGATGAATACCAAAAATAACACAAGTCATTTTCTTCCACAATTATAAACCGTTACACCTTAAAAGGGTTTTTGAATAAATTTACATTTCTTTGCCATTATTAAAATTCATATAGATACATATGTCTGGTACATCAGAAGTTGAAAGCCTAGCCTATTGGTAATTTCTACCTTAGCTACAGCGGCATCAACGCCTACAGGAAACTGCGGAACATTTCCTATCCGCTCGCAAATTGGGAGCTTGGTCCTGTTCATCTTGTCTATCTGTTGTTGTGTGATGAAAGAAGAAAGCAAGAGTGAGCAACAAGCCCACCGAAATAATATGTATAAAAATTAACAATATATGAGCATTCTCATAGTACTCATGAAAGTCTTGGTCAAGAATAAATGAACCAAGTTTGATATCTTAATGCGACGAAGTCGCAAAATATTCAGTATATATACTTATATACTTTTCAAAATCTTTGAAATCCTCTGCCATGTATAATATACATAGAGTTCCAGTTTATAAGTGTTTTAAAAAAATCGTTGCAAGGTGATCTTATATATCTAACCTTGTCTCAACGTTTTTCTGAAAATCTTTGTCATGCATAAGATAATCATTAACCAGATATAAGTTGAAAAGATGAAGTTACAAGATATCCCAATATACTTATATCTTTTCCAAATACTACTTGAACTACCACCATTCAAGTTATAACCAGTTTCAAAAGTTCCTCACATAGATGAGACTACAAGATAAGACTTGAATACATTCAATCTTTAAAATGTTGTTTAAAAGAAATGAAGTTACGAGATACTTTATTTGAGGGAAACATCATCATAACTGTTTGACCCTGTCAATGCTTCAGCAATCACCCATCCATAGCCTTTCGATCGAATGCTCCGGGTAGTGTTGCAGAAATATCCAAACTGGATGATGAACTCATTACGGGAGTTTTCCGCGCCAGGAAGACCGCTTACGATGATCAGTCGCAGTAGTGCAACCCCATCATTTTCTACATGTAGAGGAGAACAGTCGGATTTACTTGTCAACAGAACCCTGGACTCCTAAGGAATGGACCGTCTTAGCGGAACTTCCAGGCCATTTGGGCCAATATAATAAGGCTGGGCCGGCGCCACTCGACCACTTACGCCACTCTTAGTTCAGATGAAATCCATGACTCTGAAACGTAAAGCTCATCCCCCTTTCCCCAAGTGGAAACTTGTTGATACGGCTCCACCAAGAAGTCGTATCTAGTTGGAAATGAAAGCTCACCGATATTTCCCAGGCGATGCCTGTTAATGGATTAAACTCATTCCAAGAATTTTACTTCCCGAGTGTTGGGTAAGTAATCAAAAACCCTTTTTATCAAAACAGCAACCTTTTTGCGAATATAAAAATAAATCACGGAGCCGGATCCCTTAGATTTTTAAGCGAGTATTTAAATCCCCTTCGAAAGGAACCTCTTAAATTTGAAAACGAGTTTTGGGATCCGCTCTGACTTTTAATATCATTTTGATGACTCGAAAATACTTTTAAGAATGTTTGGAGTAATGCTGATTTAATAAAATAAATCAGTCCCGATATATATGAAAATATCTGAATATTAAATTTTAAATAATATTCCCATAAGGATAATCTTTATAAAAATAATTGAAGTAGAAGTTTTAAAACTCATACTTGAAATGAATAATAAATAAACAAAGATATACTTATACGAAAGTACGATCTTTATTTGAATCATCGAAAGTAAGTTTGATTATCGAAACATTATTCTTTAATAAAATAAAGAATATTATTTAATAAAAGAAGCGAAGTCATAAGCCCTCGAATGAATATTCAAAATAATATTCATTAAATAAAATAAACGGAGTCATAAGTCCTCGAATGAATATTCAAAATAATATTCATTAATTAAAATAAAGTTATCGAATAAACCTTAATCGATTAATAGTTTTGAAAACTATATCTATATATTATAAATAAATAAATATATATATATAATATACTCGGGAACATCGACTCCCGGTTTAGAAAATGTTCACCTTTGGGTCCCCTATACCAAGGGTATACGCAACTACTGCTTATCTCTAGCATAGGTATTATGCAACTTATAAGCATTTGAATCAACAATTATATATCAAGATTACGAAACAGGCAAGCATATATACCATATCAGCATACTCCAATATATCGCAAGATTTGCTAATAACCACCATGCATCTATCACAAGATAATGCATATACATATATACATCACAATAACAGTATAACGGGTAGAAAACTTGCGTGAGTGTTCCCGGATAGACTTAAGCTTACAGTGGGTCCTATAACCTATGAACAACAACATAAGTCGGAATTAAACCCCGGTCGCTTAAGAAACTAGACTTTAACCAATTGAACCCTAACGTTCGCTTATGATCATTTCTACGCTTAACAAATCACATTAGTCATTCGAGTACCCTCGGCTCCACCATTTTTAATAAATTAACCATTAAGAATTTTAAGGCGATTCTTTCGCAAGTACGCTACCAACTGCCTAATCCCCTTTACATAATTGTTTCATACTCCTATTAGTCATTTAAGGACCTTAACCAAGGTTTCAAAGAAAGGCGAGGGGTAATGGTTCGTTCGTGAAACGCCGTTACTTAAAACGGTCTTTTCTCCTAAACCGCACATCGGATTCAAGCGAACCACATATCAAAACGAATCTCGTAACATGAACTATCTAATCATGGCAATGGTCAAAACCTAACAGTGAGTTCATGGGTCCTGATGTTAAGAACAAAAGCAGTCTAAGGTAAATTGGGCATTACGTCGGCTATGTTTACGCGATTACCAAAGTTTAACTACTCCAATCATCCACAAAGCAACCCATAACCACCAATACAACCAAACTTCATCCAAACCTTAATACATCAGTCCATATCCTCAAGATTTTCCAATTTAGTCAACCACAAACATGAACTACTAACTATACTTAAGTTTCATTAACTATAAACAAGATTCAATCATCCAAATCACTACAAACCCAACCAAACTTTAAACACACAAGCATCATGCTTCTCATGAACTATATTAATCAAAACCACTCCTAAATATTCAAAGTAAAACTAGGGTTTGAAGTTTTATACCTTCCTTGAAGCTTTTAATCAATGAAAGATCCTTGGAATGCCCATGGAAGCCTTAATCTATGCTTAAGCTACCTTGACCTTACAAATAAAATGAAGAATCAAAAATTTGTTCTTGAAAGTTACTATTCACCCTAAACTAAAATGATTTGTTTGAGATAGAAAACTTTTGATTCAAGCACTCAAACTATTTGCTCTTCTTAGTTATGAAATATAGGATCCAAAGAAACAAACCTCTTGAATTATGATTGAGTGGAGCTTGGGTTTGGAAATTTTTCTTCTTATTTTTCTTCAAAAAACCGTGAGTAAGGAGATGGGGGGAAGAGAAATGAATGTGTTTGCTTGGTTGCTTCCTTTTTGTTCGTTAATTAACCTTTTACCATGGTAAAAATTGTGTGGCTCACAATCAACCAACCAACCCTTACCATTTGGTCATGCTTATGTCATCTACTTATGTCATCTTGTTAAACTTGTCCTCCTCTTGTTGGTGTGATGACATCATCCTCCACTAATCCCTTTGATTAACTCCTAATTACTTGGCTAATGATCGCTGATCTGTTATACGGTTCGCTTAACTTTCTTTCTCGTTTACCGTTTGAGGGATCATACCCGGGATCTTATTACTTGGGTTCCCCTAAACCTTTCTAAATATTTTATATTCCTTTTATGATCCTCTCTTATAATCCTTGAATTTAAATCTTTTTAATCATGTTACCTTATACTCAATTCTTTCGGTATCTGGTGGATTTTCGGGAAAAATCAAAGTGTTCGAATTTGGATTATGACGATCTTTACATACACTTATTTACTTTATGGAATACTAATACGATCTTAGAATTTCCATAACAGTAATCCTATATAGCATGGTCTGATAATTTTCCTTAATCAGCATCATTAGCAAAAGTTACTATTCATCCGTGTTTCAAAAATTTCCAAAAATTGGGGATATTACACGCTATTTGGGTAATTATTGACAGATTGACTAAGTCAGCGCATTTTCTTCCGATTATTGAAAGGTATTTGTTGGAAAAGCTAATTAAGTTATACTTGGATGAGATAGTTACCAAACATGGAGTGCCTGTGTCTATAGTGTCAAACCGAGACCCGATATTTAATTTCAGGTTCTGGACTAAATTCCAAGAGTGCCTAGGAACAAAGTTAAATATGAGCACCGCTTATCATCCACAGATAGACGGCCAGAGCAAAAGAACGATTCAGACCATAGAGGATATATTGAGAGTCTGTGTTTTGGATTTTAAGGGTAATTAGGACGAACACCTACCTTTGATTGAGTTCTCGTATAATAACAGTTACCATGCTAGTATCGGTATGCCGCCTTACGGAGCTTTGTATGGACGTAAGTGTAGATCACTGTTGTATTGGGATAAGGTAGGGGAAAAGAAAGTGTTAGGTCCTGAGTTGGTTCAGCAAACCAGAGATGCCATAGTGTTGATTCGGAAAAGGTTAGAAGCAGCCCAAGATAGACAGAAAAAGTATGCAGATTTGCATAGGAAGGATATGGACTTCGAGATAGGAGCTCTGGTGTTACTAAAGGTATCACCTTGGAAAGGGTTAGTACGATTTGGTCAGAAGGGTAAACTTAACCCTAGATTTATAGGACCCTTGGAGGTTTTGAAGAAAGTGGGAAAGGTTGCCTACGAGATAGCGTTACCACCGCAGTGGCATCACATTCATAATGTGTTCCACATGTCTATGTTGAAGCCCTATATTCCTAGTTCGAATCAAGTCATAGAATATGAATCGATTGAGTTTCAGCCAGATTTGTCCTATGTGGAACAACCGATCCAAATCCTAGACCGTAAGGAACGAGTCCTTAGGAATAAGTCGATCCCTATAGTAAAAGTTTTGTGGAGAAATCCTCGAGTAGAAGAGTCTACATGGGAATTAGAGTCAGACATGCTTGATAAATATCCTCAGTTGTTTAGCTAAGTCAGATTCTGGGGACAGAATCTTTTTAAGGGGGAAGAATATAACGACTCGTGTATTTTTCTTTTTATTCTAATATTTAAAAGTGTAATAAAGGTTTAAATAATTAAATAAATGTGTGTAATGATTTTGGCAGCAGTTATTGATTGTTATTTAATTATTTATGATTTGTTGATATGTGGGATTGAATTGTGTGATGTATTAGTGAGTTATGCGATTTTATTTCGCTTGTAAAAGTGATTTTATTGCAGTTTTAATTCCATAAATATTTGGGTGATTTCTAAAATTGGTTTTATAATTTTATAATTTCAATAATTATTTTTAGGACTTTATAAAAGTGAGAAATCAATATTTCATTAATTATTTATTTTTAGGTGATTTTTTGAGTGTGTTTAACGGTAAAATCCATATTTAATTATGGAAATTTTCAAAAATTATGAAACTTATATTTTATTAAGTTCGTATTATTCTGAGAATTTTAAAATTATTTTGGGAATTTTTGGAGTTATTTTCACCTGCGCACCGTTTCGTTATTTGTTAAAAAGCGGGTACAAAATGCACCTTAAAAATTGTTTTTTAAAATTATGAAATGGTGTTTTTATTAAGTTCGGGAAAGCTATAAAATTTTAAAGTTATTTCGGTAAGTTTTTGGAGTTTTTTTCCCTCGCGAACTCGTCTCGTAAATAATAATTACGGGATGTAGCTGACCCTGTATAACTTGATTGGCGGTAATAAAAAAGTGACATGTATCCTAAATAAAGGATACATGTCTGCAGCCTATTTGTTTGGGTAAACACAGCATCTCCTTTGTCTCTCTCTCGGTTGTAACTCTCAATTCTCTCTTTCTCTTTGGAATTAATCTCTTGATTAATTCTCTCTCTCACTCTGTATTTCTTCCCCGTTTCTTCCTCCCGTTCTTTTCTCTGTTTTTCCGGCGTTCTTCTCCGGCTTCCCCTGTTGCTCTGGTCTCACCGCCGCCGTGTTCTTCCGGTGAGCATGATGGTCTTGTTGCTTATTTGTATGTATATATCTATATATATATGTGTATGTGCATGTGTGTGTTGTGCCTGTGTGTGTTGTGATTGTGTGTGTGTGTTGTGGTTGTGTGTGCGTGTGTGTTTGAATAGTGGTGTGAGTTGGGGCGGCGCGTGGCCGCGTGCCTCCTTGTCCCTGTTCTGTGTTGCTGTTGGATTGTCCTTCTGGGCTGTCCTTTAGTTATTTTGGGCTTGCAGTTGGGCCGGATGTTTTTCGGGCCTTTTCTGTTGGGCCTGTTTGTGCAGTTCGGTTTGGTGACTGGAAATTGAATTTTTATTTTCTGTACTACAGGGAAGTTTTGATTAATATTCGTGAAATAAAGTTTTGTTGCGGGAAAAATAATATTAATCGGCGTAATTTATTTGGGAACTCGTATTATATCAAGCGCCAATAAATTATACCGCCGTTGACGATGAACTTTGGTGAGTCAACGGTGGACGGTGATGACTTTGTTCTGAGTCCTAAATTTTATAAATAAATAAAATAATTCGAATAACCAGTTTTGTAAGTAAATAATTTTGGGATTGTGAAATGGTGTTGCGAATTGAGAATGTGAATTGTTGTGAAATTTGGACGTCGATTGCGATCGACGGGTAGTCTTATAAACAAAGAAGTTGCTGCCAAAATTTTCTAAAAATGTATTTGTAAACGTACGTATTTATATTATACGTGTTACCCTTATTTGTGTTCGGATTACGTGATTACGTGATTATATGTATAATAACTATATGAGTCGGGTTATCAGATTGGGTCATTAGGATTTGAGGATATCAAGCATGTCGGTATAACTGAATAGGTTATTCTGTATTTGTAGATCCCAGTCGAGTTTCCCCGGATCTAAATCAGCGTGAAAGCTATTTAGGTTTGGTAAAGCGTTGCAAGGCAAGTACCCCTGACCATTTTTTTATGGTTCAGTACGTATGAATAGCTAAATGTTTTATTCTCATAATGGAACAGAAACGTTTTAAGTTACGTATCCCCTGTAGTTATAAATCACTATTTTCAAATTATTTTTGGGAAAAGTAACTTTGAAAGGTCCTATCTCGAATGAAATGATTTGCGAACTGAATTTTATATGTGTGCTGGTAAAATAAATGATTTTGAAATTAGATAGGTACAAGTGTTTTGAAAACTGGATAAAACGGTCAGATATGGGATACATAGGGGCCAGAGTAGGCCTATTGAGGTGGCGTAAGAGGCTAATTCGGTTGCGCGTAATATATAACCGATTAGTCCAGCAGGTCAGAGACCTAGCTAGTCTCTGAGTTCCGGAACTGGTAAATGGGATGGTAGTTAGAGCCGTCTGGTGTTGGTAGCCTGATCAGCTGTCTTCACATATCCGTTATGTATCTGATTTGGATTTGTGATTCCCGTAAGGGTATAAGTAGTTGATACGGTGGTTTTATAAATGTGAATAGCATGCTAAAATTGGAATCTTGTATTTACACAGCACACTACTACGTTGTTTTGATAAAGCATGCTAGTTAGTGATATCCAGTTATCTTCGATTTTCATTATATAATATTGACATCCTGATTACAGCTCTGTTCCTATTATTGTTACATTACTATTTTTTTATTCCGTTATTCATATATCGATACTGCTGAGCGATTATGCTCACCCTTACAAACTGTTATGTATACCTCACAGATACCTAGAAGACCAGTCAGACATAACCGTGTTCTCGCCCCTTCAGGACCCGGCTCCTCTGAGGTAGTTGTGTCAGACCATGAGGTTTGATGAGTTACTGAATAAATTTAGAGTGTGTTAGATGTTGAATAAATGGTTTGTAATAATGAGAACCTGAATCATACTTGAACCTGGATCGGATCTTGGTTTGGGGTCAAGTTAGTATATTTTAATAATAATCTTGTTGTTTATATTTTGGTAAATGTGTTTGGTGACGTCAACTCCTGACCCTGAGGATGAGGCCGTCACAGTGGGGTTCTAGCTGATTTATTTATGGATTTCTTTAGTTAGATTGTTTCGATGCCTTAGTATGTGGTGATTGTATGATATCCTAGTATTGGTTGTGCGTATTCGTCTTATGAGCGTCGCGAACTTATAAGATAGGGTGTTAATTCTTAATGAAGCGAAAGTGAATTTAAGGATTTAGAACTTGTCATGCTAACATAGGTTCATGTATTTATTATGCATGTTTCGTGGGTAATTTTAACCATCTTACTTGCCCTATGTAATCAAGATAGATAACTTGTGCTTAACCCGTTATGTTGTCAAATTTTATAGACATATAGGGTCTTAATATAATTGGTGTCTATTCACCTTCTATCTCTTTTCTGAATGTCTGGTAGTATGGTACTCGTGCAATGAAAGTTGCCGTTTATCAGTTTTGTGTTATCTGATTAGTGTCATCACCGATGCATTCTAAGGTTAAGAAGAAGAAGCCTAATGAATGAAGTATTTAATGAAGTTAGAATACCATATTTGTCATCTAAATTAATTCAGTCAATGCTATTCTCTTAAGTTATAATTATTAGTTTAATTCTTAGTTATAAACAACCTCAATTTGTTATCGTCTTAGCATTGAATAATAACCATACATTGTTGCTTAAGTGTATAAATTAATTAGTTAACCAAGGTCAGTCTCTGTGGGAACAAACTAGAAAAGATTTTATACTACTTGCGAACTCGTATACTTGCGTGTATTATTAGCGCGTGTTTAGCGACTAACAAGTTTTTGGCGCCGCTACCCAGGACTACAGTGTTAATTTATGGTTTATGTGGTTTCCATCAGTGGTTGTTAAAGTTTGTTGACTCGGACATTGTTACTTATTCATTTCCTTGCATTATTTCAGGTACTCTAGCTAGGGTGTATGCATACGCGTTCCCGTACTCGTAAGAGAACACTGGATAAAGCCGAAGAAGAAGTTGTGGTAGTTCGAAAGGAAGTTTTTGAAGAAGAAAAGAAGGTCGAAGAACCAGTTTTAATAGAGATGGGTGATCAAGCAAAAAATCCTAAGGCTTTGATGGACCATTTTCAGCCTAAGATCAATGGCATTCAGTCAAGCATCATCAGGCCAGCCATCAGGGCTAACACTTTTGAGATCAAGTTAAGTACGATTCAGATGATACATAACTCGGTTCAGTTTGGGGGTTCTCCTACTAAAGACCCCAACATGCATATCAGGGATTTCATCGAGATCTGCGACACTTTCAAGTTCAATGATATGACTGAAGATGCTATCAAGCTGCGACTCTTCGCTTTCTCTCTGAGGGAAAAAGCTAAGTGCTGGTTACATTATCTACCAGCAGGGTCTATCACCACTTGGGAGGATCTTGCTCAAAAGTTTCTCACGAAATTCCCTATGGCCAAGACTGGTGTAATTAGGAATGCTCTTACTCAGTTTGCTCAACAAACTGGAGAATCTTTGTGTGAGGCTTGGGATCGATATAAGGAGATGCTAAGGAAGTGTCCACACCATGGCATTCCTGATTGGATGATTATCAACTATTTCTACAATGGATTGGGTACTACTTCTAGACCCATGCTCGATGCAGCATTAGGAGGAGCCTTGTGGGCTAAGAGCTACGATGAAGCTTATGAACTTATTGAACTGATGGCTTCCGATGAGTACTCAGGGAAAGGTAGCAGGAATTCTTGAGTTGGATGCAGTAACTGCTATAGTTGCCCAACTTAAGGCCTTGACGATGAAGGTGGACACTTTGGCTAATTATGGAGTTAATTAAATCGCTAGTGTCTGTGAGCTTTGTGCTGGTGCCCATGAGACTGATCAGTGCACAATTTCTAGTGAATCAGCTCAGTTCGTGAGCTACTTTCAGTGCTCGCAGCAACCTGTGCCAGCCACTTATCATCCAAACAATCACAATCATCCTAATTTCAGTTGGAGCAACACTCGGAATGCGGTTCAACAGCCTTATCAACAGTATACAGCTAAGTAGTACAACCCCCTGGTTTTTAGCAACCGTAATATGCACCAAGATAACAACTCCAGCTGCAACAAGCTAATGAAAAATCTGAATTAGAGGAGTTGAAGCTTATGTGAAAAAGTCAAGTTGTCTCTATCAAGACCTTGGAAAATAAAATTGGGCAAATTGCCAATGCCTTGCTAAATTGTCAGCCTGGTACACTACCTAGTAACACTAAAGTGCCAGGAAAGAGGGAAGCTAAGGAGCAGGTAAAGGCAATCACTTTGAGGTCTGGAAAGGTTGCGAATCCCGAACAAACTCAAGTGTTGACTAAAAAAACTGGAGCTGAGAAAGAAGCAGAGCATCAGGAAGTAGAAGTGGAACCAAGGAAGACTACTGTTGAGTACACTCCTCCTAATTGTAATACAGGGGAGAATCAGATCTATCCCCCACCACCTTTTTCTAAGTGGCTGCAAAAGAAAAAGCTGGACAAGCAATTTGAGAAGTTTCTAGAGGTGTTCAAGAAACTTCATATCAACATATCTTTCGCTGAGGCTCTTGAGTAGATGCCTAGTTATGCAAAGTTTATGAAAGCTATTCTCGCTCGGAAGGTGAAGCTAGATGATTTAGAGACTGTTGCTCTCACGGAGGAATGCAGTGCTGTGCTGCAACAGAAGTTGCCTCCGAAGCTTAAAGATCCAGGAAGTTTCACTATTCCGTGTACTATTGGAAAAGTGTCTTTTGACAGATGCTTATGTGATTTGGGAGCTATAATCAATCTAATGCCTTTATCAATCTTCAAGCAGTTTGACTTGCCTGATCCAAAACTGACTTATATGACCTTACAATTGGCCGACCGTTCTATTACATATCCGCAAGGTATTGTGGAGGATGTCTTGGTCAAGGTTGATAACTTCATCTTCCCTGCGGATTTCGTAATTCTTGATTTTGAGTAGGATAAGAAGATTCCCATAATCTTGGGAAGACCTTTCTTGGCGACTGGCCGAACCTTGATAGATGTGCAGAAGTGTGAGCTCACAATGCGAGTGTTGGATCAGGATGTAACTTTTAATGTGTTCAATGCTATGAAATTTCCTACAGAAAATGAGGAGTGCCTAAAGGTGGAGTTGGTTGATTCTGTGGTTACTTCAGAACTTGATCAATTGCTAAGGTTCGATGCCTTAGAGAAAGCCTTATTGGGAAATTCAGATAGTGAAGATCACGAAGGTGAAGAATAATTGCAATATTTGAATGCTTCTCCTTAGAAGAGGAAGATTGACATGCCTTTTGAATCTCTTGGAATAGAGAAATTGAACAAAGCTCCTAAACACCTCAAGCCATCTATTGAGGAAGCTCCCACTCTTGAGCTTAATCCTTTACCTGATTTAAGGTATGCGTTTAGGTGATACATCTACTTTGCCTGTTATTATTGCATATGACCTTTCAGGTAGTGACGAGGAAAAGCTTCTGAGGATTCTGAGAGGGTTTAAATCAGAAATTGGCTGGACTATACCAGATATCAAGGGAATTAGCCCTTCTTATTGCATGCATAAAATTCTGCTAGAGGATTGTAGGAAGCCTACGGTTGAGCAGCAAAGTCGACTTAATCCAATCATGAAGGATGTAGTAAAGAAGGAAATTCTTAAGTGGCTAGATGCAGGGATCATCTATCCTATTTCTGACAGTTCATGGGTAAGCTCGGTTCAATGTGTGCCAAAGAAAGGTGCAATTACTGTGGTAGAAAATGAGAAGAATGAGCTTATTCCTACACGAACAGTCACGGGGTGGAGAGTTTATATGGACTAAAGGAAGCTGAACAAAGACACTAGGAAGGATCATTTTTCTTTGCCCTTCATTGATCAGATGCTTGACAGATTGGCTGGTCATGAGTACTACTGTCTTCTGGATGGTTATTCGGGCTACAATCAGATTTGTATCACTTTTGAAAATCAGGAGACAACTACCTTCACTTGTCCATTTGGTACGTTTGCCTTCAGACGAGTTTCTTTTGGTATGTGTGGTGCACCAGCCACATTTCAGAGATGCATGATGGCCATCTTTTCTGATATGATTGGCTAGAATGTGAGGTGTTCATGGACGACTTCTCTGTATTTGGCGATTCTTTTGATGAATGCTTGCAAAATCTTGGACACATTCTCAAGAGGTGTGTTCATACCAATCTGGTTCTCAATTGGGAGAAATGTCACTTTATGGTGCGTCAGGGCATTATTCTCGGGCACAAGGTTTCTAGTAAGGGTCTTGAGGTGGACAAGGCCAAGGTGGGGGTCATTGAGAATCTTCCTTGTGACGCCCTCCAAACCCGGGGTCTAGATTTGGGGGTCACTAGCCAATAAACCATAATAAAATAATCACAACGGAATAATATAATGAAAATGACCCCTTGCATGCAACTGGATCGATCACAGGTTATAGTATGGAACAAGCACTAATACAAACCAAATATTATTACAAGCCATAAGTCTAGTTAGTTTTACAACCTAATCAAATTTTAATACAAACCTCTAGACTATTCAAGTGTCCCAAAATAGTCTACCTGGAAAACACCCCAAACTATCTACAAGCACTCGACTTCTGATCAAACCTGGAACTCAAGCCTGCTTTGGCTTAGCTGAAAGATTAGAATGATAAACAAGTATGAGCGAAGGAAATGCTCAGCAAGTGATATAAAGCTTATAAGTTAACAACAATGACAATATCTGAGTAAAATCAACAATTGATATAAACTTTAAAGTTTAAGCGACATTTTAACCAAACACAATTATACACTATGCTATTCCTGATGATCAGTCATGAACAGCACCGGTATCCCGCAGCCATACCATAAATATAGGTATCGATATCCCACAGTCATATCGTACCTATTAGATATCCATAAAAAGGCATATACTCGCCTAACAAGATATTATACTTTCATATAATAGCTCACGCTGGATCGGTGCCTCGACCTCCTACACTAACCAATAACCTATTCATAAAACAATTTTGATTAAAGGAGTCGTATCAATGACATTCTTATCCATTCAACTCCCCATCTCACATGGTCCGGAGTTATCTCAACAACTGATGGCGAAATAACTAGAACAATTAGTTATTCGCTAATCTCAACTCAAAGTTTCACTGTACAGAGTATATGTGGATAATATATTTATTCACTATCTATCGAATCAAAAGATTGGTTATAGCAGAATGATTTCTAGAATAAAAGAATGTCAGTAAATATAGGAGTATCGGTATTCGATGCGCTATCAGAGTATTTATAAACAGTTCTCATATTTTGAATATGTAAACAATAAACTATTCTGAATTTAGAATAGGGGAGGATACTTGCCTGGTATGCTTGATAACTTCTAACTATTACTCTCGCTTATAGCTGCTGGTTACTATCTCCGTCTAACACTTGACCGCACTCATTGCTACTCGATTCTATAAATAAAAGGACTATCTTAATTGACAGAACCAAACTCAATTGACGTATCTATACGTCTTGACATCTACCAGATCGTTTATAACTAAGCATGGCATTTTAAAACTGTAAACAGATAGCATGTATATCACGTAATACATACTCATGTCATTCATATATCACGTAATCACATATTTCATGTAACACATAAGTCAGGTTGCCAAAACATTGGTTTCAGTACGTTTAGAATTAAAATTAGGTCACTGCTAGTGTTTATCGATCAGATACCAACTCTGAAGGACCATCAAATCAAATAACATTGCAAAACAAAAGAAATTAGGTCTCAAAAGTATTTTTATTGAAAGCGTAATATTTTTCTGAGTCTGTACGTGTTCATGTTGTATTAAACAGACGAACAGTTTAATTATTACGAATAAATAAGAAATAAATGGAAATAAATCAATTAATAATAATATTAATTGATTTTTAAATACCAAAATATAATTTTTAAAAGCTTAAAAATATTTTTTTTTAGAAATTATTTGAATTAATTATAAATAATTTATATTTATTTAACTATTTATAAATAAAATTAATTGATTAAATGAATTAATCAATTAATTAAATCCATAAATAATTAACTAAAATAAATTATAAATAATTTAATCAAATTGTATTTTTGAAAATAATAAAAGAAAATAATTTTAAAATTTTAAAATAATTAAGAAAATAATTTTTAGAATTTAAAATAATAAGTAATTGATTTTTAAAATTAAATAAATAAGATTTTAGAAATAAAATAGAATTTAGAATTATTTTTAAAAGAAAATCTGTAGAAACAGATTTCTGAATGTTGCAATTAGGGAAAACAGATTGAACTCGGGTTATATAAAAATAAAAACGGGCCGTTCAAAAACGAATCCGGGTAGCTCAAGAACGACCCGCCGACGATCAACCCAAATCCAGAATCCGGCCGAGGCGAAAAAATTTCGGCCAGCCCCAATCTCAGCTAAACATGAACCGTTCGAGTTGGTTTTTAATCCCAACCTGTTCTAATTCATCCCAGAAATCCAGAAATGCGATTATCGCCGGAGCACCATTTACCCATCAAGAACTCCGGCCAAAAGCCATTAAATCCGGTTGTTTCTTCGAATTTTCCGGCGAAAAACTCGATTCCCATCAATCCTAAACCAAACTTCGTGAAACATGGCTCAAATTAAAGCTAGCAAACCCAGAAATCTATTGCCATGATCCGAACAAACAAACAATTCGCAAACAACTCACAAAATCGAATCAAGAAACTATAAGAACTCGGTTTTAGTTAAATCCTAATCAAAAACATACAAATCATATATAAAAATGATCCTTGGAACTCCAGGAACAATAAACAATCAACCAAATCATAAAACAATCCTTTAAAATTCAAAAACGAATTATTACGAACAAGAACATAAAAATTCGATTTTTAGAAATAAAGCACCTTAGATCAAGATATTGATACCAATAGAAAGCTCTCGTCGAGAGGATGATTTTGACTACTAGAACGTCTGATTTGGTTTGCTAGATCGATCAAAAACCGTGATTGAAAGTGAAGAAGGAGATTTCACCCCCAAGAACTTGTTCTTGGCTATTTCTATTTTTCTGAATTTTTTTTTGTTAAATAAAAATGAATAAAATAATTATAACTTGGTATTTATACTAACAGATAATAAATATCTAAAAATCAAATAAGGGTGTTTTTTTAATTCCAGAATTAAAATAATTAAGCCCCAAAAGCGTAATTATGGGGAATAACTTTTAAAAATGATAATATATGAAACTTGTATCAAAATTCCCCAAAAATTGTAAATAATTCGGAAATGCAGAAATACTGGTTATTTGAAATATGAAAATTTTTTATAAAAAAAACACATATTTTGTGGGGTTTGATGTCACGGTGGGGTCCCGGTCCGTTTGAAAAACAGGAACGACTCCTAAATTACCAGAGAATCCTGAAAACGCCTAGAATACATTCAAACACGCATTAAATGAAATAAAACGAGTACCTTAATAAAGACGCTAATAAATACGCGTCCCGATTGCAGATCGATTCATATAATTGCAGTTTAAACATACAACAATTATTCGAAATTTTTTTGGCCCGCACGAAAACACAAATAACAACTATAACATCTAATATCATGGAAATAATTACTTTAAATTTATAAAACACATAATATTTATTCATTTAACATATAATATTCACATAATTTTCCCGGATATCACATCCTTCCCCCTTAACATGATTCTGTCCTCAGAATCAACCTAGGAAAACAGGTGAGGATACTTGGATCGCATTTCGCTTTCCAACTCCTAGGTTGACTCCTCCACTTTGGTATTCCTCCACAAGACTCGTACTAAAGACACTGACTTATTACTGAGCACTCTTTCTTTCCTATCTAATATTTGCACTGGTCGCTCTACAAAAGATAAATCTGGCTGAATCTCGATTGACTCGTATTCTATCACATAATTTGAATCAGGCAAATAATGCTTCAACATTGACACATGGAATACATTGTGGATATGCTGCATGTGAGGTGGTAATGTTAGCTCGTAAGCAACCTTTCTCACACGCCTCAAAATCTCAAAAGGACCAACATAACGTGGACTCAGCTTTCCTTTCTTTCCAAATCTGGATAAACCTTTCCAAGGTGAAACCTTTAATAACATTGCTTCTCCAACTTCAAATTCCATATCCCTTCTGGCAGGATCAGTATACTTGGGTTAAAGATCTTGAGCCGCTACTAATCGTTTCTGAATTAGTCCCTAACAATACAACAAGAATTACAGAGGGGGGGGTTGAATGTAATTTTGGCTACTTTTTGAGATTAATGAAAAATGGTTCTAACTTAATAATATATAAGTGTTTGATTTGCAAAGTGCAGAATGAAGAGTTAGATAAATCAAAACACAAGTAATAAAACACAAGTCTTTAAAAACTTTCTGGTGGATATGAATGTATCCACCATATATATATATATATTAAGAGAACCCTGTGAAGCTTGAATAACTCACAGCTGCTTACAAATATGAACAACTAAACTTACAGAGAAATGCTATAGGATACAGCTTACAATTGTTTCTCTGAGAATGTATTTGCTTAGTCTTGTTGTTGTTCTACTTGCTACTCTTGGTTTATATATCACCAAGATTACATAGTAATAAGACAAAATAATAAAACAAAACCTATTAAGTCTAATACCATGCTGCTTCACTACTCTATTCCAGCATCCTTGAATATCTTCATAATAGCATGGAAATGGTAATGCTTCTTTGTTCTAAAAAACCCAGCTGAATAGGCTGCCACATTCCTTTTGCAAACACTCGATGCATGTGACTGTGTTGTCACTATCAACAGATGTTTAAATTGATCATCCGTCGGGTACATGATTCTCATCCGTCGGGTTGCCTTGTTTATCATCCGTCGGGTACATGATTATCATCCGTTGGATTGCCTTGTTGACCATCGGTCTGGTAGCTTTGTTGATCATCCATCGGGTAGCTATTTGACACTTGACTTCATTTCATTTATGCATAATTACAAGACATCTTATATTTACAATTAATCAACCTATTCTGTATATCTAGTTAAAGTCAACATGACTTTTATGCTACTACAGAATCTATACAAAGGTGTTTGCAGAAATGTGCTACATGACTTATTATTACACAAGCTACTCACTCGATGGATGTCAAATCATCATCCGTCGGGACTATATTTGATCATCCATCGAGTGCTACATTTTTTACTAAGTTGAATCTACTAAGGTGTTTTGTTAATGTAATCATCAAGTTCACAACATATTCCCAATAATCTCCCCCAATTTATGTCCACTAGAATTGTAGCCATAAATTAAGAGAAACCTGATGATAAAAAAACACTCTAAAAATACAGATTTAAAAAGTATTAGATAATACTAAAAAGTGCTGCAACATTTACTGAAAAAATTACAAGACAAAGTGTACAAAGATTTGCTCACAATCTTTTTCAAGGTGCTCCTCTAGTCTGAGTAGATTGATCTATTTCCTTGATTGTCTAGATTTCTTCCCAACCCTCCTGTTGTTTTCTTCTATCTGATTTTGGAGCTGTCTGTGGAATTCAAGTTCATCAGATTCTGAAAGATCTAGCATTCCTTGCATTTCCAGAAGAGTCTCATTGCTAGAGATGCTCAACTGGTCCTCTAATTTGAAGAATCTTCCAACTCCCTTATCATCCATGAATTCCATCAGCCAGTAGGGCCTTAGATGCACTCTACTCCCTGTGTAAGGAATAGTTAAAGTCTTTGGGAGTGCATCTTTGGCTCTAATACTCCTCAGTTCTTCAATCTTCTTTATAACTAATCTTCTAGCTGTCACATTGAATCCAAAGTTCTTTTTGAAGGATGAATAAACTTTTATTAGTACAGATTGGCTCTCTTGAAGAATCCTGTGAAGTGGCCATTGTTTCTTTTTTCCTTCCTTGTACTTGAATACTATCCTTTCAAGCAGATTCCTGTAAGCATTAATTCCTCTAACTTCTTCCAGTTCATCTAGATAGAGATTTAGATCAGAGAATTCCTTGATGTCACAGATGTACATGATATCTTCCTTGGTTTGAGCTTTGGTTAGGGACTTGGATCTGAGAGTTAAGGGCTTCACTTTCTTGACTGCACTGGTCTTTGTCTTTTTTGGCTTCATGAAATGAGGTAGATTGAGTTCAGGAATTGGTAGACTATCCCAGTCTATTGGCTCATCCTTTGGAATGATAGGTTCACCATGGAAATTCTTGGTTGGATCTATCTTGAATTCATCATGTGCCACAGAGGGCATGGATGTTTGAGTTATTGTAGAAGTAGACTTTTTGGGAAACTGATCTTCCAATCCTTCTTCATCAAAGATCACTTTTCTCTTGGAGTGAAGTTTGTATCTAAACCTTCTTCTCTGCTGTGATTCTTCTTGCATTTTCAGATCCTAAGATCCAGTGGTTTCAGATGGTTGTTCAGGAATTTGTTGTGTGGGTTTCACAGCTTGCAACTTGGCCAAGGTAGCAGCTTGCTCCTTCTTTTGTTTGAGCTTTTTAGCATCTAGAGCAGATTGCTTTTTTTCTTGCTTCAATCTTGCCTTTTCTTCCCTTTTTGCTTCAACAAATTGAGGGTGTCCAGCCACCACACAAATTTCCTTACCATTTCTGAAAACCTTGGCAATTCTCCTTTTCAATGCTGAATCAGCAGGATCCTTGTAGAATGCAATAGATCTTGATAACAGTTTCTTCTCATCAGGCTTTGGTGTCTCATACACTGTGTCCAAAGGGTTCTTTAGTGAAGATTTTGGGTAGTTCACCTTTGGCTTCATGATTAGATCTGCCTTTGGAGACTTGATGCAGGATGTCTGGCCTCTTTCCAGATAGTTCATTTTCATTTCATTCAAGAAATTTGTTTGACTTGAGAGTGATGAATAGCTGATTTTTCTGGCTTCTTTGCTAGACCAAACTTCTTTTGAATATCCTCATCAATTTTCTCCCAGTTTATTGGACTAAACGGCTTCTTTTCAGCTGCTCTCAAAGTGGCTACTGCTTCATTAATTAGATCAATGCTATCTTTAGCTGGTGGCTTTGTGAAAGCAATTATTAGCACAATTGCTTTGCTTGCTTGAATGGTAAGCACTTTTTGCTCCCCCTCACTTTTAGAGATCTCTTTCTCCCCCTTTTTGTTGTCATCAAGCTGAGTAGAGGAGGAGGTCTGTGCAGCCACCAATTTCTAAAGCAAGTCTGTTTGTTGTGCTTGATGGAGATGAATTTCGGTGAGAGATGCTTCCATTGCTGTCATTCTTGTATCCAAGGCATCTATCTTTGTGGCAAGATCAGAATTTTTCCTGAGTTATCTCTTAATATCAAGCATTGTAGCTTCTGGAAGTTTAGAGTCCATCCTTTCAGAAATGTCCTTTTTTATCTGATCAATATCACCTTTGATAGTGTTGACATCTTGAGCATGTTGAAGACCTTGGATTTGTTATAGTTGCAGAGAAGCAAGATATTCTTGAAGGAGCTTTTTGGTGCTGGCATTTGTGGTGGTTTGAAGAGCAGAATTTGTTTGATTTATAAGTTGAATCAGGGTTGTCTTGAAGTAGTGTTCATCTCATTACTTTGAAAATGCCCAAGATAGCATACCTGATCTAGAACTAGGGCCTACTTCTACCCCTATGTCCAATGGCTCTTCTTCACTATCTCCACCTTCACCTCTAAATAATTCTTCTGAACCACCAGTCTCATAATCAATATCACCAGCTGTTGAAGGCAAAGCTGTGATTGCATCCTTAGCTCTTTGCATGGACTGTGTGGTGTGCACCAAGTTTAGCATCCTTTCTGCATTTTCATTGCCCTGTCCAGCTAGAAGTTGATATGCTGGAACAGGGTGAGTAAATGCCTCAGCATCCAAGGAGGTGGAATTTACAACAGCTTGATTTTGCTAAAATAGTTCCTCCCTATTAGCATCCTGGACATTCAATAACTCACTTGCAATGACATCCACCCTTATATCTCCTGTACCTGCATTTCTCTCATTATCTCTCTTTTCTTACATCAAGGTCTCACCTTGGCTCCCCACCCTCACACCCTCACCTTCACCATCTAAGGTGGAACTCCTCACACTCACTTTTGCCAGTCCTGAAGAAATGGACTGCATTGGATCACTATTATTCTCTCCTTTTTTTCCTGGGAGCAACCCAGACTCTCACTCATGTCACTACCTTCCCTCAATCCTAATAGTGATTACACAATTACTAAGTCATCTGCACTTGTGACTATAGTTGAACTTTGGAGTTGTGCAGAGACACCCGACGGATGAGAAATATCCATCGGTTTAGTAATTTGACTATCCGACGAATGACTATTGTTAGGCACATCCGTCGGAATGTAATCACTACTCGACGAATGAACAATATCCATCGAGTGAATAGAAATGAATGAGTTTGGAGTGGTAACTATTGTGGACTCTGTGCAGATTGATGAAAATTTTGGCACAGAAGTCTCAACAGCCTCAGATAGAAATGGCAAGTGAGCCAACAAATCATCTAGAAGATGAAGCTCACTTGCATGGATTTTTGGCTTCTCCAATAGAGTTAAAGATGGAGAATATGGTTGTGATGTTTGAATTATGTCAACATCCAAAGAGTGTGTGGGAGAATTTGGTGTTTGAGGTGTTTCAATTTGTACAGATTTTGGCTGTGACTCCACTATTTTTTGGAGCCACATCAATTTGACTTTGATATGGTGCAGTGACTGGGTCTTTAGCTCCAGTTTGCACTGTGTGTATACCCTGTGCATCCCCAAGGGTTTTAGATTTCTTCTTTCTTGTGTAGGTTTGTGGTGAACTTGTGTCCCTACCCCTTTGTTCTGTGCTCCTGGTTGAGAGCTTGTTTCAATAGTTACATCCTTTTGGGAGGATGAAACTAAAATTGAGCTTATATCCTTATTAAAAACCACAGTTTGTTGGGAAACATTGGTGTGGCTTGGTCAGGGCTTCTTTGATTTTCACCCTGTCCCTCACCTGTCTTTCCCACCTTCACACTCCCCTCTTTGTGTTCAGTGGATTTTACAACTGGCATCTTTTTATAGACACCAGAGGAGGCTTTCTTTATCTTTGGCTTTGAAACTTTAGTTTTGGTAGCTTGGGTAGGCATCTGTCTAGTCATTGACACAGATGCCACTGCTACACTAGAAGGCAAAGAAATGGTTGAGGTTGGAAGAGTAGAGACAGTTGAAATTACCTTACTTACCTGAGGTGCCTCCATTACTGGAAAGTAGAAGAGTGGCACCTCTTTATGGTGATCTGCTCTATTGAGATCTGCAATAATTTTCCTTTCTTGAACCAAACAATCTAACTTGTTGGTTGGGTTCTCAAGCACAATATCCTCAGAGAGGTGGTTAGCAAGCATCATTAAAAATCTAGCATAATAAACATTCTTACCCCTCTTATTAAGCTCCCCTAACTTAAACCCCAACTCAAACAAGACTAGATCACTAAAATTGAAGTATTTATCAATTACTAGCATGTAAAGCATGTTGAGCATGGAGATATTGACATAATCAAAATTGCTAATTTTACCAGATGATACTTTAGTAACTACATCACACAGATAACTCCATTATTTCCTAGGACCCAATCTCCTAATTTCACTTAATTTAGAGATGGTAAGTGCATAATCCATGGAGTTTAACATGTTAACAATATCAGTGTATGTGTGTGGAGTAGTGACAGTATTATCAGGAATCTTAAAGCATGCTTTAATAATGTCACTATTAACACATAATTCCTTACCTTTAATAGTGAAAGTGATGGTCTTGTCAGTTGAGTTGTACACTACAGTCGTCCATATTTCCTCCACAATTTCACAGTAGATAGAAGGAGACTCCAACATGGCATATTTGAGCTTACATCCTTGCACAAAATCCATCATTTTGTGGTAGTCGCCAGACTGTTGAATCCCCTTGTTCACTAGAGCCGTGAAATTGTTCTTCTCATAGATGAAGCCAGTTTGAGACATGATCTTGACAACTGGTGCCATTGTTAGAGAGTAAAAATTGCAGAGAGAGAGGGTAATTGCTTTTGAGAAAGAAAGAAGTTAGACCAGATGAATTGAGAATGATAAAAGAAAAGAAATAAAAATGAATTTTTCTTTTATACTATCTCAAAAATAACTGTCAAAAATAATAAACTAAAATAAAGTGGCCAATAAAAATTGCCCAAAATAGCCGTTTAAAAATAAACTGTAAAAAATTTCATCACTTATCCATCGTGTTATGCTTACAAACTGTAAGTATACTCGATGGATAATGTTTAGAAAATCAACGGCCAGGAATGAGACAATTCGACGGATGAGGATAAATCAGTTATCCGCCGAGATATAAAATATTCCAGAAAAATAATTGATTTTATTAACAAATTGTATATCGACGGATGATCAAACTCGATGGATAATGATCATCCATCGGGATGTAAATTTTGACTTGGACAAAATTTCATCCAAGACTGAAAAATAAATTAAATTTCTGGCTGCATCACAACTTGCAAAATATCTGAAAAGATTCAAGAGTAATTAAGCATACCTAACTCATTTACCAACCTTGAAAAGGTGGATTCATCCAGTGGCTTGGTAAATATATCCGCAAGCTGTTTTTCACATGGAACAAAATGTAGTTCCACAGTACCATTCATTACATGTTCCCTTATGAAGTGGTACTTGATATCTATATGCTTTGTTCTTGAATGTTGTACTGGATTCTCAGTGATGGCAATTGCACTTGTGTTATCATAGAAAATGGGAATTCTTTCCACTTGCAGACCATAGTCTAGCAATTGGTTTTTCATCCATAAAATATGTGCACAGCAACTGCCAGCAGCAATATATTCAGCTTCTGCTGTAGAAGTAGAAACTGAATCTTGCTTTTTATTGAACCAGGACACAAGCTTGTTTCCTAGATATTGACAGGTGCTTGTTGTACTTTTTCTATCAATTCTACAACCTGCATAATCTGCATCTGAATAACCAGTTAAATCAAAACCAGAATCTCGATGGATATCGACGGATGAAGCATTCTTTAACTCGATGGATGTTGAGTTATTAGCTTCATTGATTATAGATTTTTCTGCATTATCCTTATTAGTAGTTTCTTGATCACTTTCATCATCACCGTCATCACTAACCATCTCCACATTGTCAAATTTGAGGCTTTCATGGTAATCTCCATTCTACAGTCCTTCAATCTTTTTATCATCAAACACAACATGTATTGATTCCATAACAATGTTGGTTCTCATATTGTAGACTCTGTATGCTTTACCAACAGTATATCCAACAAAAATTCCTTCATCTGCTTTATCATCAAACTTCCCATTCTGATCAGTTTGATTTCTCAAGATATAACACTTGCAGCCAAAGACATAAAGAAAATTTAGAGTTGGCTTCTTGTTCTTGAACAATTGGTAGGGAGTCATGCATTTTGCTTGATTAACCAAAGAAATATTCTGAGTGTAGCATGCAGTATTTACAGCTTCATCCCAGAAGTATGTTGATAACTTTGATTCTTCAAGCATTGTCCTTGTAGCTTCAATAAGAGATCTGTTCTTTCTTTCTACTACTCTATTTTGTTGTGGAGTTCTTGTTTCTGAAAACTCATGCATAATTCCATTATCTTCACAAAATGCTCTTATGACAGAATTCTTGAACTCAGTTCCATTGTCACTCCTGATTCTTCTAACTTTTAAATCAGGATGATTGTTGACTTGCCTTATATGATTGATAATAATTTCACTAGCCTCATCTTTAGACTTTAGGAAATATGTCCAAGAGAAATTTGAGAAATCATCTACAATTACTAGGCAAAATCTTTTCCTTGAGATGGACAACACATTGACTGGTCCAAACAAATCCATGTGTAGCAGTTGTAAAGGTTCTTCAATTGTTGAATCAAGCTTCTTTCTAAATGATGCTTTGATTTGCTTTCCCTTTTGACAAGCATCACACAGTCCATCCTTAGAAAACTCCACTTGAGGAATACCTCTAACCAGTTCTTTCTTTACAAGCTCATTCATGGTCTTGAAGGTCAGATGGGATAGCTTCTTGTGCTATAACCAACTTTCATCTTGACTTGCTTTACTGAGAAGATAAGTAACAAATTCTGCATTTGATAAGTTGAAGTCAGCTAAGTACATATTTCCTTTTCTCACTCCAGTGAGAACCACTTTGTTGCTCCTCTTGTTTGTCACAACATAGGCTTCTGAATTGAAGGTTACTGAATTACCTTTATCACAAAGCTGGCTGATACTCAACAAATTGTGCTTGAGACCATCCACTAAGGCAACTTTCTCAATGATGACATTGTCTTTTGAAATCAAGCCATATCCCACAGTATAACCCTTGCTATCATCTCCAAAAGTAATACTTGGGCCAGCTCCTTCCTTGAACTCTGTGAGCAGGGTATAATCTCCAGTCATGTATCTTGAACAACCACTATCCAAGTACCACAGATTCTTTATATTTCCCTGAACACATAAAAATCAAATCAAGTTGATTTTGGTACCCAAGTTTCCTTGGGTCCTGCCTTGTTAGCTTTCTTCTTTTGTTTCTTAGGTTTGATCTCATTTGACTTGGGGATATCAGATTCATCCTTAGTCATCTGAGTTGGACCTTTGAAACCATTCATTAAAACAAAATTATCATGCACATTTTTATTAACAGGAAATGGCATGCTATTTGCAAATATGTTATTCCAGTAGGGAATGCTAAATGGCATTTGAGGCATACTAAATGCAGCATAACAAGGATTAGGTGCAAATGGCATAATAGCAAACTGTGCATTCATATTCTATGTAGACATAGCATTCATAGGCATAGAAGGCATAGCAGTCATGTTGGGAAAAGAAGGTGGTACAGTCATGGAAGTAGGCCTGGCAAGTTTGCAATTAACAGATAGATGATTAATACTACCACACTTAACACAGATTTTTCTTGGAGCATATTTATCAGGCGTATAGTTGTTATGTATGTTAATCCTTACTTTACCATTTCTATTGGTTTTCTTTTTAGCCCCTGTTTTAACCTCAATCTTTTCTAGTCTGTCATTCAATTGCTTGATGAAAAGATGACCAACATTCACTTTCTTCTCCTTCTCCTCTTGACTAGATTCTCCTGAAATATAGTTTTTAGAAACTGATCAATATTTTTCATTTAACTTGGCAAGTTTGGCTTTACTCACAGGTTTGCTTAAAGCCGATGGATGAGGATTTATGTCACTCGATGGATAATCTTTTTGATTATCCAACGGATGACTCTCATCATCCGTCGAGTCTACATCTGTTATCAATCCTTCAACCAAATTGGATTCTAGCTTCTCTTTACTCTTTTTCCAGGCTGCATCACAGAAGGACTCAATACCTTGAACTTGGTGATTTGAGCATGGAAATCTCTAGATGATTTTCATGCCTTAATCACCTCCTGTTCACGATCAAGATGCTTCTTCAAACTTTTTTCTTTCTTCAAGGACTCAATTAATTCCTCCTTAGCAATCTTACATTCTATTCTCAATTTTTCAAATTTAATAAACTGAGACTCTAGCACATTATTCCTCTCACTTAAAAACAAATTGTTTTCTTTGATTTTAGCATTTTCTTTAGTAAGGGACTTAAGTGTAACACATAAATGATATAATTCTGTAGACATGTCATTTATTGCATCATTACATTCAGCTTTAGATAAATGTGCAAGGTTAGTGGTGATTACCTGATTACTTGAAGAACTTGTCTCTGTTTCATCAGACTTGGCCATTAGGGATAGATTGACATAGCTGACATCTTCATCCAAACCATCTGCTACCCAGTCATTTTCTTGTGTAATAAAAGCCCTTTCCTTTTGTTTGAGCAACTCAAAATACTTCTGTTTATAATCCACAGGCTCAAACTTTTCTTTCCAGAATCTGACTTTCTACACTCACTGGCAAAGTGCCCTTCCAAGCCACATTTGAAACACTTGAATTTTGATTTATCCACCATGTTTCTATTTGGCTTAGCTGCTCCAAAGTTCTTCTTGAACTTGAGATTCGCAAATCTTCTGGAAAGAAATGCAAGATGTTCATCAATATTATCCATATCATCTTGGCTCAAAGAATCTTCATTTTCTGCTACCAGCCCCTTGCCCTTGTTTTCACAGACCTTTGAAGTAGACTCAACAGCTTCTATCTTCATCCCCTTCTCTTTCTCTAATTCAGCAACCAGTGCAATGGACATTCCTTTATTTCTCCCTTTCTCCATTCTTTCATCTTGCTCTATTTCAAGCTCATAGGTCTTTAGAATGCCATACAGTCTTTCTAGTGTAAACTCCTTGTATTCTTGTGAATTTCTTAAAGAGATTGTCATTGGTTTCCATTCTTTTGGAAGGGATCTCAGGAATTTGAGGTTAGAATCTTTGGTTTAGTAGACTCTTCCATGCAGCTTCAGAGCATTTAGTAGCTTTTAAAATCTACTAAAGATATCAGTGAGAGTTTCACCTTCTTCACAGTGGAAATGCTCATATTGCTGAATTGGTAACTGCATCTTATTTTCTCTAACTTGTTCAGTGCCATCACAAATTATTTGAATGGTGTCCCAAACCTCCTTGGTTGTCTTGCAATTGATGATGTTGTCAAACATGTCACCATCAACTCCATTGAATAGGATATTCATGGCCTTCTTGTCTTTCCTGACTTGTTCAATATCAGGATCTGACCACTCATGCCTTGGCTTGGGAATTAATGGCTCATTTCCAGTTGCAGCTCTCATTGGTACATGAGGACCTCTCTCTATGCAAACCACATAAGCCTCATCTTGAGAAAGTAAATGAAGATGCATCTTTACCTTCCAGTGATGGTGATTATCTTTGTCCAGAAAAGGAATCTTGACTCCAACATCCTTCTTGTTCATCTTGCTGTTTGTTATAATCTTTAAACTCTTTATGCTTCAAGAGCTTGCTCTGATACCAATTGTTAGTCCCTAACAATACAACAAGAATTATAGAAGGGGGGGGTTGAATGTAATTCTGGCTACTTTTTGATATTAATGAAAAATGGTTCTAACTTAATAATATATAAATGTTTGATTTGCAAAGTGCGGAATGAAGAGCTAGATAAATCAAAACACAAATAATAAAAACACAAGTCTTTAAAACCTTTCTGGTGGATTTGAATGTATCCACCAAATATATATATATATATATATATCAAGAGAACCCTGTGAAGCTAGAATAACTCACAGCTGCTTAAAAATATGAATAACTAAACTTACAGAGAAATGCTATAAGATATAGCTTACAATTATTTCTCTGAGAATGTATTTGCTTAGTCTTGTTGTTGTTCTACTTGCTACTCTTGGTTTATATATCACCAAGATTACATAGTAATAAGACAAAATAATAAAACAAAGCCTATCAAGTCTAATACCATGTTGCTTCACTACTCTATTCCAGCATCATTGAATATCTTCATAATAGCATAGAAATGGTAATGCTTCTTTGTTCTCAAAAACCCAGCTGAATAGGCTGCCACATTCCATTTGCAAACACTCGACGCATGTGACTGTGTTGTCATTGTCAACAGATGTTTGAATTGATCCTCCTTCGGGTACATGATTATCATCCGTCGGGTTGCATTGTTGATCATCCGTCGGGTACATGATTATCATCCGTCGGGTTGCCTTGTTGATCATCCGTCGGGTACATGATTATCATCTGTCGGGTTGCCTTGTTGATCATCCATCTAGTAGCTTTGTTGATCATCCGTCGGGTAGCTATTTGACACTTGACTTCAATTCATTTATGCAGAATTATAAGACATCTTATATTTACAATTAATCAACCTATTCTACATATCTAATTAAAGTCAACATGACTTTTATGCTACTATACAAAGGTGTTTGCAGAAATGTGTTACATGACTTATTGTTACACAAGCTACTCACTCGATAGCTGTCAAATCATCATCCGTCATGACTATATTTGATCATCCGTCGAGTGCTACATTTTTCCCTACATTGAATCTACTAGGGTGTTTTGTTAATGTAATCATCAAGTTCACAACATATTCCCATCAATAGGCTATCACTTTGTCATGCTGCATCATAACACATCCCACTCCTTTGTATGATGCGTCACTATAGATCACAAAGTTTCCTTGATCATCTGGTAAGACTAACACTGGTGAAGATACTAATCTATTCTTTAATTCTTGGAAATTCTCCTCGCACTTCTCAACCTATTCGAACTTCTGGTTCTTTCTGGTAAGCTTTTTCAATGGCGTAGCTATCTTCACAAAATCTTGCACGAATCTTCGTAGTAACCTGCCAATCCCATTAAACTTCTAACATCCGTTGGTATCTTTGGTCTCTCCCAGTTGATTATGGCTTCAATCTTTTCCTGGATCCACTTTCACTCCTTTATATTTAATTACATGCCCAAGAAATCGTACTTCTTTTAACCAAAATTCATATTTAGAAAACTTTGTGTACATATTCTCCTGTCGTAGTGTCTCCAGAACTATCCTCAAGTTCTCTGCATGCTCCTCTTCTGTCTTGGAATAGATCAAAATGTCATCTATGAACACGATCACGAATTTATTCAAATACTTCTTGAATACTCGATTCATAAGATCCATGAAAGCTGCTGGTGCGTTGGTTAATCCAAATGCCATTACCAAAAACTCATAATGCCCATATCTGGTTCTGAATGCAGTCTTCGGAATGTCTTCTGACTTGATCTTTAATTGATGATATCTGGATCTAAAATCAATCTTAGAGAACCATACAGCGCCTCTCAGTTGATCAAACAAATCATTGATCCTTGGCCACGGGTACTTGTTCTTGATGGTCAGCTTATTCAATTCTCGATAGTCGATACATAGTCGCATACTTCCGTCTTTCTTCTTGACAAATAGCACCGGTGCGCCTCATGGAGATACGCTGGGCCTTATCACTCCTTTCTCTAAAAGATCTTGCAGCTGAGTTGCCAACTCTTTCATCTCCACTGGTGCCATTCGATACGGAGCTTTAGAAAATGGTTCTATTCCGGGTGCTATATTAAAGGCAAATTCAAGTTCTCTGTCGTGAGGTAATCCTGGAAGATCATCTGGAAAGACACCTGGAAACTCATTGACAACCGGAATTGCTTCTATGGTGGAACTTCTTTGCTAGTGTCTACCACATGGGCCAAATACGCCTCGCAATTCTTCCGCAATAACTTATTCACCTGAGCTATCGTTAAGAACATCTTTTCCTGCTTATTTCCTCGAAATAACACCTTCTTCTTACTATCCAATGTTTGAAGTCTCACTTTCCTATTCTTACAATCAATTAAGCGTTATTCTCTGACAACCAATCCATTCCTAAGATATCAAGTTGGCATAAAAATGATGTCCCATTATCTCAATATCACACGTCGGGCACACTCGGTCAACGGGAACTTGATTCTTATTAGCTAATTCTACCATTAATGCTTGTTCTAACAACTTAACTTCACAATGCAGCTTATCGACAAAATCTTGAGAAATAAATGACCTTGTAGCTCCAAAATCAAATAAAACTTTAGCATCTACGGGGTTGACTGGAAGCGTACCTGCAACCACGTCAGAACTCTGAACAGCATCCTGCATAGTGATATTGAGTGTTCTGGCTTTTGGCTGGTTCTTTGCTGGTGGTCCTTCAATCCTTGCCACACTCTGAGAGGATGGTCCTGGGATCCGTGGTATATTTGCACCTTACACTTGCTCCTTACAGTTGTTGGCGTAATGCCCTGTCTTCCTGTATCAGAAACATGTAACTTCTGGCATCTGATTGCGGCACTCATATGCATGATGTCCCTTCATATTACACCTGTAGCACACAGAATTAACTTTTCAAACCCTAAAGTGCTTTCTGCCATAAAACTTGTAATCTGGTACTGTGGACGATTGGGCCTCTACTGATTTGAATTCTGAAAATGGTTGCCTTGTCCTCCATTTCCTGATTGTGGTCTCCTAAATCCCACATTCCTATTGCCTTGAAATTCCGGCCTTTTGTTGAGACGACCCGGGAAATTACCCTGCTGCTGACCTCCTTCTGAGGTTTCTATTTTCCTTTTCTTCCCATCCTTTCCTTTCTGAGACATATCACTCCTACTTTAAATAACCATTGTTTTCTGAACCACTGCCACATATGAAGTCAACTCAAACATGGCCACTCTGTTCTGAATCCAAAACTTTAATCCCTATTCAAATCTTCTTGCTTTCTTCTCATCTTTATCAACCTGGTCTGGCACGAACCTCGCAAATTCAGTAAACTTAGCTTCATACTCAGCGACAGTAAGATCACCCTGTGTCAGGTTCAAGAATTTGATCTCCATTTGATTCTTCATATACCTCGGGAAATAATTTTCCAGAAACAGCTATGTAAACCTCTCCCAAGATATAAACTCACCTCCTACCAATGCTCGCATGGATTCCCACCAATAGTTCGCCTCACCCTTCAGAAAGTAGCTTGCAAACTAGGTCTTATGTTCATCTCCCGCTCTGACTAAGTCAAAAGCCTTCTCAATTTCTTTAAGCCATGCATTGGCTTCCACAGGAGCAGCACTTCCCTTGAACTCAGGTGGCTTCACTGCTTGAAACTGCTTAAAAGTCACTGCAGGTGGTGCTGCTGCTTGCTGCTGCTGCTGCTGTTGTTGCTGCATAAGATGCAACACCTGCTGCTGCATCAGTCCCAACATCTGGACAATCGATGGATTAATATGGCTCTCGGTACGATCCTCCCCTGAATTACTCCTCCTCTTTGGTGCCATTATTCTGGTAAAAAACAAGCAACATATATAATAATTCGTCAAGCAGTGTGTCAAATATGTAGCAATCCTTTAACACATCCAATTTCTCATGCATTAACTCTTTTTAAAATATCATGAACTTGTTACCATATTAACACACGCGACATGATTATCACATAATCCTACTTATTATCTCGAGAATAATAACACAAAGAAAATTTACGAAAAATTATCCAAACCTTTTAAACTCTTGCTCAAGTCTCAACTAAACCAACAAACGGTTGAAAGGGTTGCAACACCCCCTTCCAACCTCTTTCATCACCTCTTACTATTCTCAGAAAACAAAAGTAGCAACGCAATGACACAAAGGCCTAAGGCTAAACGTAAAATAGGGAACCTAAACAACTGAACTATAACCCAGCCCAATAATCTAAATTTAATCCTATAAGAGCTAAACTACACATGCCTATCTTATGTGATCTTCATATGACTCACATATGACAATCCTAAGCCAATTTCAGTGACCATACCCTGTAGCTCTGATACCAACCTATGACGCCCTCCAAACCCGGGGTCTAGATTTGGGGGTCACTAGCCAATAAACCATAATAAAATAATCACATCGGAATAATATAATGAATATGACCCCTTGCATGCAACTGGATCGATCACAGGTTATAGTATGGAATAGGCACTAATACAAACCAAATATTATTACAAGCCATAAGTCTAATTAGTTTTACAACTTATTCAAATTTTAATACAAACCTCTAGACTATTCAAGCGTCCCAAAATAGTCTACCTGGAAAATACCCCAAACTATCTACAAGCACTCGACTTCTGATCAAACCTGGAACTCAAGCCTGCTCTGCCTTAGCTGAAATATTAGAATGATAAACAAGTATGAGCGAAAGAAATGCTCAACAAGTGGTATGACATTTATAAGTGAACAACAATAACAATATTTGAGTAAAATCAATAGCTGATATAAACTTTAAAGTTTAAGCGACATTTTAACCAAACATAATTATGCACTATGCTATTCCTGATGATCAGTCATGAGCAGCACCGGTATCCCACAGCCATACCGTAAATATAGGTATTGATATCCCGCAGCCATATTGTACCTATTGGATATCCATGAAAAGGCATATGCTCGCCTAGCAAGATATTACACTTTCGTATAATAGCTCACGCTAGACCGGTGCCTCGGCCTCTTACGCTAACCAATAACCAATTCACAAAATAATTTTGATTAAAGGAGTCGTATCAATGACATCCTTATCCATTCAACTCCCCATATCACATGGTCCGGAGTTATCTCAACAACTGTATAGAGTATATCTGGACAGTATAGTTATTCACTATCTATCGAATCAAAAGATTGGTTCTAGCAGAATGGTTGCTAGAACAAAAGAATGTCAATAAACATAGGAGTATCGGTATTCGATGCTCTATTAGAGTATTTATAAACAGTTCTCATATTTTGAATATGTAAAAAATAAATTATTCTGAATTTAGAATAATGGAGGAAGCTTGATAACGTCTTACTATTACTCTGGCTTATAGCTGCTGGTTACTATCTCCGTCTAACACTTGACCGCACTCCTTGCTACTCAATTCTATAATCAAATGGACTATCTTAATTGACAGAACCAAACTCAATTGACGTAGCTATACGTCTTGACATCTACCCGATCGTTTATAACTAAGAATGGCATTTTAAAACTGTAGACAAATAGCATGCATATCACATAACACGTACTCATGTCATTCATATATCACGTAATCACATATTTTATATAACACATAAGTCAGGTTGCCAAAACATTGGTTTCAATATGTTCAGAATTGAAATCAGGATGCTAGTGTTTACCGATCAAATACCAACTCCGAAGGACTATCAAATCAAATGACATTGCAATACAAAAGAAATCAGGTCTCAAAAGTATTTTTATTAAAAACGTAATATTTTTCGGAGTATGTACGAGTTCGTTTCGTATTAAACGGATGAACGGTTTAATTATTACGAATAAAATAATAAATAAATGGAAATAAATCAATTAATAATAATATTAATTGATTTTTAAATACCAAAATATAATTTTTAAATACCAAAATATAATTTTTAAAAGCTTAAAAATAAGTTTTTTCGAGTTTTCCAGCGAAAAATTCGATTCCCATCAATCCTAAACCAAACTTCGTGAAACATGGCTCAAATTAAAGCTAGCAAACCCAGAAATCTATTGTCATGATCCAAACAAACAAACAATTCGCAAACAACTCACAAAATCGAATCAAAAAACTATTAAAACCAAGAACTCGGTTTTAGTTAATCCTAATAAAAAACATACAAATCATATATAAAAATGATCCTTGGAACTCCATGAACAATAAACAATCAACCAAATCAGCAAACAATCCTTTAAAATTCAAAAATGAATTATTACGAACAAGAACATAAAAAATTTGATTTTTAGAAATAAAGCACCTCAGACCAAGATATTGATGCCAATAGAAATCTCTCGTCGAGAGGATGATTTTGACTACTAGAATGTCTGATTTGGTTTGCTACATCGATCAAAAACCGTGATTGAAAGTGAAGAAGGAGATTTCACCCTCAAGAACTTGTTCTTGGCTATTTCTATTTTTCTGAATTTTTTTTTGTTAAATAAAAATGAATAAAATAATTATAACTTGGTATTTATACTAACAAATAATAAATATCTAAAAATCAAATAAGGGTATTTTTTTTATTCCAGAATTAAAATAATTAAGCCCCAAAAGCGTAATTACGGGAAATAATTTTTAAAAATGATAATATATGAAATTTGTATCAAAATTCCCCAAAAATTATAAATAACTCAGAAATGCATAAATACTGGGTATTTGAAATACGAAAAAAGTTTATAAAAAAACACAGATTTTGTGGGGTTTGACGTCCCAGTGGGGTCTCGGTCCATTGATTTTTTTGAAAAACAAGAACAACTCCTAAATTACCAGAAAATCCCGAAAACACCTAGAATACATTCAAACACGCATAAAATGAAATAAAACGAGTACCTTAATAAAGACGCTAATAAACACGCGTCCAGATTGCAGATCAATTCATATAATTGCAGTTTAAACATACAACAATTATTCAAAATAAAATCTGGCCCGCACGAAAATATAAATAACAGCTATAACATCTAATATTATGGAAATAATCACTTTAAATTTATAAAACACATAATATTTATTCATTTAACATATAATATTCACATAATTTTCCCGGATATCACATCCTTACCCCCTTAACAGGATTTTGTCCTCAGAAACAACCTAGAAAAACAGGTGAGGATACTTGGATCGCATTTCGCTTTCCGACTCCTAGGTTGACTCCTCCACTTTGAGATTCCTCCACAAGACTCGTACTAAAGACACAGACTTATTACTGAGCACTCTTTCTTTCCTATCTAATATTTGCACTGGTCGCTCTACAAAAGATAAATCTTTCTCTCACCAACTTCTTCCCAACATATTGGAGATCTGAATCGTCTCCCGTACAAGGCTTCGTAAGGCGGCATTCCAATATTGGCATGATAACTGTTGTTGTAGGAGAATTCAACCAATGGCAAATGTTCGTCCCAACTTCCTTCAAAATCTAGAGCACACACCCTTAGCATGTCTTCAATAGTCTGAATTATCCTTCCACCTTGACCATCTGTCTGCGGATGATACGCGGTACTCATATTCAGATTTATTCTGAGATAATCTTGAAAACTTCTCCAAAATATTGAATTAAATCGAGGATCTCTGTCTGAAACTATTGATACTGGAACTCCATGTCGAACTACAATTTCCTTCAGGTATAACTGAACCAATTTATACAATGAGAATCTCTCGTTGATTGGAAGAAAATGCGCCGACTTCATCAATCTGTCAATAATAACCCAAAGAGCGTCATGATTTGCCTTGGTCCTTTGTAATCCAACTACAAAATCCATCGCAATATGTTCCCACTTTCATTCTGGAATACCCAATGGTTGTATCAGTCCACTGGGCCTTTGATGTTGTGCTTTGACTCGCTGGAAAGTGTAACACTTACTTACCCATTCCGCAATTTCCTTCTTCATGGCCCCCAAAAGTTTTCTCTTAAATCTCCGTACATCTTCGTACTTCCGAGATGAATTGAATATCCGGAGTTGTGAGCGTCTCGAAGAATTTCATCTTTTAGCTCAACTATATTGGGTATCCATATTCTGGAAGAAAATCTTAATATCCCTTTATCATCCTTTTGACCCCCTATCTCTTCTCCTGTCAAACTGTCTCGTTCATGGCTCATGACTTCTTCCTGACATCTTCTTATCTTCTCTAATAGTTCTGGTTGAAAAGACATAGCACACAACACATCTGTAGACATACTTGAAATACTGACCTCTATTTCAAGTTTTTCAAATTCCTTGATCAGTTCCTCAGATGAAGCGATCATATTTAACCTTTCTTCCTGCTCAGAGCGTCTGCCACCACATTTACTTTTCCTGGATGATAGTTGAGGGTACAGTCGTAGTCCTTGATCAATTCTAGCCATCTTCTCTTCCTCATGTTCAATTCTGGGTGAAAACATACTTCAAACTCTTGTGGTCCGTGTAGATCTCACACTTTTCTCCATACAGATAATGTCTCCATATCTTCAATGCAAACACTATAGCTTCCAATTCCAGATCATGAGTTGGATACTTCTCTTCATGTGGTTTCAGCTTTCTTGAAGCGTAGGCTATCACTTTTTCATGCTGCATCAAAACACATCCCAATCCTTTGTATGACGCGTCACTGTAGATCACAAAGTTTCCTTTATCATCTGGCAAGACTAACACTGGTGAAGATACTAATCTATTCTTTAATTCTTGGAAACTCTCCTCACACTTCTCATCCCATTCGAACTTCTAGTTCTTTCTAGTAAGCTTTGTCAATGGCATAACTATCTTCACAAAATCTTGCACAAATCTTCTGTAGTAACCTGCCAATCCCATTAAACTTCTTACATCCGTTGGTTTCTTTGGTCTCTCCCAGTTGATTATGGCTTCAATCTTTGCTGGATCCACTTTCACTCCTTTATTTCTAATTACGTGCCCAAGAAATCGTACTTCTTTTAACCAAAATTCATACTTGGAAAACTTTGTGTATAATTTCTCCTATCGTAATCTCTCCAGAACTATCCTCAAGTGCTCTGCATGCTCCTCTTCTGTCTTGGAATAGATCAAAATGTCATCTATGAACACGATCACGAATTTATCCAAATACTTTTTGAATACTCGATTCATAAGATCCATGAAAGCTGCTGGTGCATTGGTTAATCCAAATGCCATTACCAAAAACTCATAATGCCCATATCTGGTTCTGAATGCGGTCTTCTGAATATCTTCTGACTTGATCTTCAATTGATGATATCTGGATCTTAAATCATTCTTAGAAAACCATACAGCGCCTCTCAGTTGATCAAACAAATCATCGATCCTTGGCAACGGGTACTTGTTCTTGATGGTCAGTTTATTCAATTCTCGATGGTCGATACACAGTCGCATACTTCCGTCTTTCTTCTTGACAAATAGCACTGGTGTGCCCCACGGAGATACGCTGGGACTTATCACTCCTTTCTCCAAAAGATCTTGCAGCTGAGTTGCCAACTCTTTCATCTCCACTGGTGTCATTCGATACAGACTTTTAGAAACTGGTTCTGTTCCGGGTGCTAAATCAATCGCAAATTCAATTTCTCTGTTAGGAGGTAATCATGGAAGATCTTCTGGAAAGACACCTGGAAACTCATTGACAACCGGAATTGCTTCTAGTACTGGAACTTCTTTTCTAGTGTCTACCACATGGGCCAAATACGCCTCGCAATTCTTACACAATAACTTATTCACTTGAGCTATCGTTAAGAACTTCATTTCCTGGTTATTTCCTCGAAATATCACCTTCTTCTTACTATCCAATGTTTGAAGTCTCACTTTCCTATTCTTACAATCAATCTGAGCGTTATTCTCTGACAACAAATCCATTCCTAATATAACATCAAAATCTCCCAACTTGAAAGGTATCAAGTTGGCAAAAAATGATGTCTCGCTATCTCAATGTCACACGTCGGGCACACTCAGTCAATAGGAACTTGATTCTTATTAGCTAATTCTACCATTAATGCTTGTTCTAACAACTTAACTTCGCAATGCAGCTTATCGACAAAATATTGAGAAATAAATGACCTTGTAGCTCTAGAATCAAATAAAACTTTAGCATCTATGGAGTTGACTGGAAGCGTACCTACAACCACGTCAGAACTCTGAACAGCATCCTGCATAGTCATATTGAATGTTCTGGCTTTTTGCAGGTTCTTTGCTGGTGGTCCTTCAATCCTGGCCACACCCTGAGAGGATGGTCCTAGGATCCGTGGTACATTTGCACCTTGCACTTGCTCCTTACAGTTGTTAGTGTAATGCCCTGTCTCCCCGCATCAAAAACATGTAACTTCTGGCATCTGATTGCGGCATTCATATGCATGATGTCCCTTCATATTACACTTGTAGCACACAGAATTAGCTTTGCAAACCCTAAAGTGCTTCCTGCCACAAAACTTGCAATCTAGTACTGGTGGACAATTGGGCCTCTGTTGATTTGAATTCTGAAAACGGTTGCCTTGTCCTCCATTTCCTGATTGTGGTCTCCTGAATTCCACATTCCTATTACCATGAAATTCTGGCCTTTTGTTGAGACGGCCCTGGAAATTACCCTGCTGCTGACCTCCTTCTGAGGTTTCTATTTTCCTTTTCTTCCCATCCTTTCCTTTCTGAGACATATCACTCTTACTTTAAATAACCATTGCTTTCTGAACCACTGCCACATATGAAGTCAACTCAAACATTGTCACTCTGTTCTGAATCCAAAACTTTAATCCATGCTCAAATCTTCTTGCTGTCTTCCTATCTGTATCAACCTGGTCTGGCACGAACCTCACCAATTCCGTAAACTTAGCTTCATACTCAGCGACAGTAAGATCACCGTGTGTCAGGTTCAAGAATTTGATCTCCATTTGGTTCTTCATATACCTCGGGAAATACTTTTCCAGAAACAGCTCTATAAACCTCTCCCAAGCTATAAACTCACCTCCTACCAATGCTCGCATGGATTCTCACCAATAGTTCGCCTAAACCTTCAGAAAGTAGCTTGCAGACTAGGTCTTATGTCCAGCTCCCGCTCCAACTAAGTCAAAAGCCTTCTCAATTTCTTTAAGCCATGCATTGGCTTCCACAGGATCAGCACTTCCCTTGAACTCAGGTGGCTTCACTGCTTGAAACTGCTTAAAAGTTACTGTAGGTGATGCTGCTTGCTGCTGCTGCTGTTGTTGCTGCGTAAGATGCAACACCTGCTGCTGCATCAGTCTCAACATCTGGACAATCGCTGGATCTGTACGGCTCTCGGTATAATCCTCCCCTGAATTACTCCTCCTCTTTGGTAAGAAACAAGCAACATATATAATAATCCGTCAAGCAGTGTGTCAAATATGTAGCAATCCTTTAACACATCCAATTTCTCATGCATTAACTCTTTTTAAAATATCATAAACTTGCTACCATATTAACACACGCGACAAGAATATCACATAATCCTGCGTATTATCTCGAGAATAATAACACAAAGAAAATTTATGAAAAATTATCCAAACCTTTTAAACTCTTGCTCAAGTCTCAAATAAACCAACAAACGGTGGATAGGGTTGCAACACCCCCTTCCAACCTCTTTCATCACCTCTTACTATTCTCAGAAACCAAAAAAAGCAACGCAATGACACAAAGGCCTAAGGCTAAAAGCAAAATATGGAACCTAAACAACTTAACTATAACCCAACCCAATAATCAAAATTTAACCCTATAAGAGCTAAACTACGCGTGCTTATCTTATATGATCTTCATATGACTCACCTATGACAATTCTAAGCCTATTTCAGTGACCATAACATGTAGCTCTGATACCAACCTGTGACGCCCTCCAAACCCGGGGTCTAGATTTGGGGGTCACTAGCCAATAAACCATAATAAAATAATCACAGCGGAATAACATAATGAATATGACCCCTTGCATGCAACTGGATCGATCACAGGTTATAGTATGGAACAGGCAATAATACAAACCAAATATTATTACAAGCCAGAAGTCTAATTAGTTTTACAACTTATTCAAATTTTAATACAAATCTCTAGACTATTCAAGCGTCCCAAAAAAGTCTACCTGGAAAATACCCAAAACTATCTACAAGCACTCGACTTCTGATCAAACCTATAACTCAAGCCTGCCCTAGCTTAGCTGAAAGATTAGAATGATAAACAAATATGAGCGAAAGAAATGCTCAGCAAATGGTATAAAGTTTATAAGTGAACAACAATAACAATATCTGAGTGAAATCAACAGCTGATATAAACTTTAAAGTTTAAGCAACATTTTAAGTAAACACAATTATGCACTATGTTATTCCTGATGATCAGTCATGAACAGCACCGGTATCCCGCATCCATACCGTAAATATAGGTATAGATATCCCGCAGCCATATCGTACCTATTGGATATCAATGAAAAGGCATATACTCGCCTAGCAAGATATTACACTTTCGTATAATAGCTCACCCTGGACCGGTGCCTCGGCTTCTTACGCTAACCAATAACCAATTCAAAAAACAATTTTGATTAAATGAGTCATATCAATGACATCCTTATCCATTCAACTCCCCATATCACAAGGTCCGGAGTTATCTCAACAACTGATGGCGAAATAACTAGAACAATTAGTTATTCGCTAATCTCAACTCAAAGTTTCACTGTATAGAGTATATCTGGATAATTTAGTTATTCACTATCTATCGAATCAAAAGATTGGTTCTAGTAGAATGATTACTAGAATAAAAGAATTTCAATAAACATAGGAGTATCGGTATTCGATGCGCTATCAGAGTATTTATAAATAATTCTCATATTTTGAATATGTAAACAATAAACTATTCTGAATTTAGAATAGGGGAGGAAGCTTGATAACTTCTTACTATTACTCTGGCTTATAGCTGCTGGTTACTATCTCCATCTAACACTTGACCGCACTCCTTGCTACTCGATTCTATAAACAAAAGGACTATCTTAATTGACAAAACCAAACTCAATTGACATAGCTATACGTCTTGACATCTACCCGATCGTTTATACTAAGCATGGCATTTTAAAACTATAAACCGATAGCATGCATATCACGTAACACGTACTCATGTCATTCATATATCACGTAATCACATATTTTATGTAACACATAAGTCAGGTTGCCAAAATATTGATTTCAGTACGTTCAGAATTGAAATCAGGTCAATGCTAGTGTTTACCGATCAGATACCAACTTCAAAGGACTATCAAATCAAATAACATTGCATACAAAAGAAATTAGGTCTCAAAGGTATTTTTATTGAAAGCGTAATATTTTTCTGAGTCTGTACGCGTTCGTTTCGTATTAAACGGACGAACGGTTTAATTATTACGAATAAAATAAGAAATAAATAGAAAAATATCAATTACTAATAATATTAACTGATTTTAAATACCAAAATATAATTTTTAAAAGCTTAAAAATAATTTTTTAGGAATTATTTGAGTTAATTATAAATAATTTATATTTATTTAACTATTTATAAATAAAATTAATTGATTAAATAAATTAATCAATTAATCAAATGCATAAATAATTAACTAAAATAAATTTTAAAAAATTAAATCAAATTGTATTTTTGAAAATAATAAAAGAAAATAATTTTAGAAATTTAAAATAATTAAGAAAATAATTTTTAGAATTTAAAATAATAAGTAATTGATTTTTAAAATTAAATAAATAAGATTTTAGAAATAAAATAGAATTTAGAATTATTTTTAAAAGAAAATCTGTAGAAACAGATTTCTGAATGTTGCAATTATGGAAAACAGATTGAACTCGGGTTATATAAAAATAAAATTGGGTCATTCAAGAACGACTCCGGATCGCTCAAGAACGACCCGCCGACGATCAACCCAAACCCAGAATCCGGCCGCCGCGGAAAAATTTCGGCCAGCCTAAATCTCAGCCAGACATGAACCGTTCGAGTTGGTTTTTAATCCCAACCTGTTCTAATTCATCCCAGAAACCCAGAAATGCGATTATCGCCGGAGCATCATTTACCCATCAACAACTCCGGCCAAAAGCAATTAAAGCTGGCGGTTCCTTCGAGTTTTATGGCGAAAAACTCGATTCCCATCAATCCTAAACCAAACTTCGTGAAACATGGCTCAAATTAAAGCTAGCAAACCCAGAAATCTATTTCCATGATCCGAACAAACAAACAATTCGCAAACAACTCACAAACTCGAATAAAAAAAACTATAAAAACCAAGAACTCGGTTTTAGTTAAATCCAAATAAAAAACATACAAATCATATATAAAAATGATCCTTGGAACTCCAGGAACAATAAACAATCAACCAAATCATCAAACAATCCTTTAAAATTCAAAAACGAATTATTACGAACAAGAACATAAAAAATTCGATTTTTAGAAAAAAATCACCTCAGATCAATATATTGATACCAGTAGAAAGCTCTCGTCGAGAGGATGATTTTGACTACTAGAACATCTGATTTGGTTTGCTAACTCGATCAAAAACCGTGATTGAAAGTGAAGAAGGAGATTTCACCCCCAAGAACTTGTTCTTGGCTATTTCTATTTTTCTGAATTTTTTTTGTTAAATAAAAATGAATAAAATAATTATAACTTGGTATTTATACTAACAGATAATAAAAATCTAAAAATCAAATAATGGTGTTTTTTTAGTAAGCCCGAAAAGCGTAATTATGGAGAATAAATTTTAAAAATGATAATATATGAAATTTGTATCAAAATTCCCCAAAAATTGCAAATAATTCGGAAATGCAGAAATACTTGGTATTTGAAATACGAAAAAAAATTATAAAAAAAAGCACAGATTTTGTGGGGTTTGACGTCGCGGTGGGGTTCCGGTCCGTTGGTTTTTTTTGAAAAACAGGAACGACTTTTAAATTACCAGAAAATCCCGAAAACACCTGGAATACATTCAAACGCACATAAAATAAAATAAAATGAGTACCTTAATAAAGACACAAATAAACACGCGTCCTGATTGTAGATCGATTCATATAATTGCAGTTTAAACATACAACAATTATTCGAAAAATTTTCTGGCCCACACGGAAACACAAATAACAGCTATAACATCTAATATCATGGCAATAATCACTTTAAATTTATAAAACACATAATATTTATTCATTTAAAATATAATATTTACATAATTTTCCCGGATATCACATTCCTCCACCTATTTTGGTTAAGGGATTTCGCAGTTTTCTTGGCCATGCGGGTTTCTATAGGCGTTTCATCAAAGACTTCTCTAAGATTTCAAAGCCATTGTGCAGTTTTCTAGATAAAGATGTTCCTTTCAAGTTTGATGACGAGTGCCTTGCATCTTTTGAGACATTAAAGAAGAGTTTAATCACGGCACCGGTCATAACTGCACTTGATTGGAATGAACCTTTTGAGATGATGTGTGATGCAAGTGACTATGCAGTTGGAGCAGTTCTTGGGCAGAGGAAGAACAACATATTTTTTGAGGTTTACTATGCTAGCAAGACCCTAAATGGTGCTCAACTGAATTAAACTACTACGGAGAAAGAACTTTTGGCTATCATTTATGGTTTTGAGAAATTTCGATCTTATCTACTCGGAACTAAGGTGACAGTTTTCACTAATCATGCTGCAGTTCGTTATCTCGTCACAAAGAAGGACTCGAAGCCTAGATTGATTAGATGGGTTCTTTTGCTTCAAGAATTTGAACTAGAGATCAAGGACAAAAAGGGGACTGAAAATCAAGTCGCTGATCATCTCTCGCATTTAGAGAATCCTAGCTACTTCATTGGATAAGACATTGATAAATGAGTCTTTTCCCGACGAGCAGTTATTTTGGGTGCAAGAAGAAGAACCGTGGTTTGCACACATTGTGAACTACCTTGTGAGTAATATCATGCATGCCGACTTATCTTATGCTCAAAGAAAGAAGTTTCTACATGAAGTAAAGTTGTATATGTGGGATGAGCCATTTCTTTTTCATCAAGAACCTGACCAAATCATCAGGAGATGTATTCCTTACAGCGAAACGGGGGGAATCTTGCGAGATTTCCACTCAACGGCGTATGGAGGACATTATGGTGGATAAAAGACAGCAGCTCGTATTCTTCAAGCAGGTTTCTTTTGGCCGACCTTGTTTAAAGATGTTCACCAGTTTGTTTTCAAATTTGATCGATGTCAACGTGTGGGTAATATGTTTAAAAGGGATGAGATGCCTTTTAATGTGCTTCTAGAGATTGAGGTCTTCAATGTTTGGGGAATTGACTTCATGGGGCCATTTGTCTCATCTTGTAACAATCAGTACATCTTGTTGGCAGTTGATTATGTGTCGAAATGGGTTGAAGTTAAGGCGTTGCCAACGAATGATGCGAAAGTGGTGCTTAATTTTCTTCACAAGCAGATATTCACAAGGTTTGGATCTCCAAGAGTCATAATCAGTGATGAGGGGTTGCATTTTTGCAATCGCAAGTTCACTGCTATGATGCAAAGGTATAATGTGAATCATCGCATTGCCACGACTTATCATCCTTAGACAAATGGTCAAGCTAAGGTGTCTAACAGAGAGATCAAGCACATTTTAGAGAAAGTGGTATGTCCATCAAGGAAGGATTGGTCTTTAAAGCTTGATTAAGCTGTTTGGGCGTATAGAACAACATATAAGACTCAATTGAGAATGTCGCCATTTCAGTTAGTTTATGGTAAGGGGTGTCATTTGCTTGTGGAGCTCAAATATAAGACATATTGGGCTTTGAAGAAATTGAATTTTGACATGGATGCGGCTGGAAAGAAGATGATGCTTCAATTGAATGAACTCGACGAGTTTTGACTTCAAGCTTATGAGAACAACAAAATGTACAAGGAGAAAGTCAAGAGGTGGCATGATCGGGGTCTAATGCTCAAATCATTTATGCCGGGGTAACAATTTCTTTCGTTCAACTCTCGTCTCCGTCTTTTTCCTGGAAAGTTGAAGTTAAGGTAGTCAGGGCCCTTCATATTTAAAACTGTGTTCCCAAATGGAGCGGTGGAAATTTTTGAGAATGATCCGGGCCAAGCATTCAAGGTAAATGGTCAGAGGTTAAAGCATTACTATGGTGACACGGCAACCCGCGAGGTGGTTAATGTCGTTCTATTGTCCATTTGAGCTCAAGGTTCTACGTCGAGCTAGCGACATAAAAGAAGCGCTTCTTGAGAGGCAACCCAAGTTTATTGTACATTAGTAGGTAGAGGAAGCAAGAAGAAAGGAGATAAACATAAAAAAAATCAGAAAAGAAGAAAATTCAGGGCCAACTTCAGTAGCTGAGCGCACCCGCGTTGATCCAGCACGCGCCCGCGCTCTTTTTCCAGTAGCCAAGCACGACCGCGCCATTTTTCCAGATAGTGAGCACGCCCGCGCTGTCCAAGCACGCGGCCGCGCCGGGTCCTGTTCGAAAAAAAAATTAATTACAGCAGAATAAAGAGAAAAATCGGGACTTTTACTCCAAAATCAATTCTCACCCGAGTTTTACTCTTCCACATCCCATAATTCCCACTCCCAATCAAAACCATTATTCCCACGATTCCCATAATCAATTCCCACTTCTATTCCATATCTAATTCTCAACCCTCCACCTATAAGTACACACACTTATACACAAACTTCTCCACCACTTCACAAATTCTCAAACACAAATCTCTCTCAAACACTTAGTTTTCATTTTCTCTTATTAAATTCCAATGGCACCAAAGAGGCAAAGAACGCAAGTTGGCAGCAACACCACCTATTTTTCATCTACAGGTGTTGTGAGGCCAAGGTTTTCCACTCCTGAGGCTGAAGAGGAGTACACGAGGCTTCTCTCAAAGCCTATTGCTCACGAGTGTCATGTATAATTGATCACGAGTGGGCTCTTTAGTACTAAAGTTATTAAGTTCTTAGGGGACTTTGTGCCTAGTGACCTAAAGCTTTTATAGTCTGGGATCCGCTAACCTAACGCTCGCTACATGGGTACTATTATATAAGTCTTTTGTGGACCTCACTCATTGCACGATCAAATAAGCATACTTGTGTTGTTTTGTTGTGAATAAAAACGTAAATCCATGTTAACTTCGATATAAGAATTGAAGTGTTATAAGTTAATTTGTGTCTAGCTTTAATTCTATTTATAAGCATGCGATTGCTTTGATAAGTAGTGAGTCATGATTATTGATCTAGTTGCGATAGTATATCTGTAAGCAGTTGCACACACGCACGTCTCTGGTTTGTAGGTTGATTTGTGAGATTTGATTGACCTTTATGCGAGTAGTTGTATTTGCTGAGGTGTTGCTTGTTGATTGGTTAGTTATTCTATGGGGATCGTTGCATTCATTTAGTTGCATTCATGTATATTTTTATTTCTTATTTATGCTTGAGGAAAAGCATCAATTCAAGTTTGGGGGTATGTTGAGTGGCATTTATGACACTTTATAATGCTCTAATAAGCTTTGAATTGATGCATTTGTACTCAATTTTTTAAGTGTTTTGACGTGTTTTGTAGTGTTTCTGCATTTCAGGCATTATCTAGGTAGTCAGATGAATAAACATTGTTTTGGTGCTAATTTGGTGTCAAGGTGATGTTGGAATAAAAGCTCGTGGAAAGTCGGCTGAAATCTGTAAGAAAAAGAAAGAAGTCAAGTTTTAGCAGAAGCCCAGCGCGCCCGCGCTAATCAAGCGCGCGCCCGAACTTCAGAGACCCAGTGCACCCGCGCTAATCAAGTGCGCGGCCGCGCCAGGTCGGGTTTCAAGAATCCTGTTTTGAATAGAAGACTGATTTCTGGACTTCTCTACTGATTAGGGCTGCTATTTAAATAACTTTAGGTCGTTTTTAATAAGATATCAAGCCAGAGACTTATCAAGGAGAGCTATAAGAAGACCGTTTTAGCACGATTCAACGAAGATGAAGAAGATCTTGTTTTTACTTGTGAATCTTTGTTCTAAGTTGTAACTTGGATGCTAGTTCTCTTATTTGTGAACCTTACTCTTGTTTCATACTTGGTTTTATTTATTCATCATAAAGATTACGTTTATTATACCATGCTTTCATCGGAACCCACATTGATGATGAGTTCGATTATGGGCTAATCGTTATCATGGGGTTCTAGCTGATTTATTTATGGATTTCTTTAGTTAAATTGTTTCGATCCCTTATTATGTGGTGATTGTATGATAACTTAGTATTGGTTATGCGTATTCGTCTTATGAGCGTCGCGAACTTATAAGATAATGTGTTAATTTTTAATGAAGTGAAAGTGAATTTAAGGATTTAGAACTTGCCATGCTAACATAGGTTCATATATTTGTTATGCATGATTCGTGGGTAATTTCAACCATCTTACTTGCCCTATGTAATCAAGATAGATAACTTGTGCTTAACCCGTTATGTTGTCAAATTCTATAGATATATAGGGTCTCAATATAATTGGTATCTATTCAGCTTCTATCTCTTCTGTGGATGTCTGGTAGTATGGTACTCGTGCAACGAAAGTTGGCGTTTATCATTTTTTTGTTATCTGATTAGTGTCATCACCATTGCATGCTAAGGTTAAGAACAAGAAGGCTAATGAATGAAGTATTTAATGAAGTTAGAATCCCATGTTTGTCATATATATTAATTCAGTCAATCTTATTCTCTTAAGTTATAATTGTTAGTTTAATTCTTAGTTATAAACAACCTCAATTTGTTATCATATTAGCATTGAATAATTACCATACATTGTTGCTTAAGTGCATAAATTAATTAGTTAACCAAGGTCAGTCTCTGTGGGAACGAACTAGAAAAGATTCTATACTACTTGCGAACTCGTATACTTGCGTATATTATTAGCGCGTATTTAGCGACTAATATAATTCTCAATAGACAATCGTAGTATAATCAAAACCCAATTTATTATACATTTTAGCATTGAATAATAGCCATATCATTGTTGCATAAGCGCATAAATTACAAAGTGAACCTAAACCAGTCTCTGTGGGAATGAACTATAAATAATTCTATATTAATTGTGATCGCGTATACTTGCGTGAATTATTAGCGCGTGTTTAGCGACTAACAGTTACTATAGAATTGGATTGTTTTTAAATATGGACCAGATTCATGGTCGGACCAGATTCGTGGTCATTATAGGCCAATGTGTGCCTTAGATCCAGTATAGAGAGCAAAGTTGTGAGCCTTGCTCGGGATTAATGCGTGACTGATCAGCAGCCTAACCTTGGTTTTTAAAAAAATGAAAGTGAATATCCAATTCTAATCATTTCTTATCAGGAAACTTGATTCCTTATATCATTTCAGTTGATCATTGTTTAATCTCAGTGTTGTCATTATGACTTGCTGAGCTAGTTAGCTCACTCTAGCAAATCTGTTTATGTTCTTTTCCGGTTAAAAAGGAAATTGGTGGAAGCGAGGATCCCCAGACAAGTGTGCGAGCTAGGTTTCCAGGTTGAAATGGAATAAGCTAGCAGAGGATGTTTGTCTTAGTTGTGTTTAAAGTTTGTAAGACTGTTTTACTTTCAGTTGTAATATAAATAAATTGGGATTTGGTACGTTGTAATATAAATAAGGTTGTGGCTTGTGGACATACTTTGAACTGTTGCGATCCGTGGTTATGGTAAGTAGGGTCATTGCATACATATTATTTTCATAAACAGGTTTATATATGGTGTGTGTGTGTGTGTGTCTTTGTGTTGTGGACCCCAAACTTCTGACTCGGGTTTGGAGGGCACCACAAGTTTGGTATCAGAGCTACAGTTTAAAAGTCACTACCACAAGCCTAGATTGTCGGGAATGGGTAGAAGGTTAAGGTTAGAATTAAGAAATAGAAAAATAGGACATCGAGAGGTTGAGTGTGACTAAATAGTAGGTTTTACTATGATTTGTGATGAGATTCAAGATTCTTATCTAGCAGCATAATTTTCAGATAGCAGCGATGCAAGATTCCTTTATCCCGATATCATCTGATCACTCAGAGCCTTCAGTACGAGGACCTTTATCTTATCCACGCCCTGCTCTTCCACCAGTGTCATCTATAATACCAGTTGTGATGGTTGCACCACTGCAAGCCATTCCACCTCCTGGTATGAGACCATCTATTCGAGGACCCCAACCTGCTGATTCTGACTCTACTGGACATTCGGTTGCGGGTGCATCTTTTCGGTTTACTCCATACCCTGTTCCATAACATAAGTATGAGGCTTCTCTTTTAGAGCGAGAGGCCTTGTTGGCTCAAATTCATGAGCTACAACATATTATAAGGACTATAGATGTTGACAGGAATGTGAGGGAGCTTCAGAATAAGATTCAAGTGACCCGAAAAATACTTGAAGCTCGACTTCATGGAGCTACTTGTGAGTATGTAGCCCAGATGCTCTTATGGGGTGGGCCAGAGAGGTATTGAAGGATTTTGAGAGGCTTGGTGGACCAGAGCTTCCCTGAAACTAGACGACATAAATGATGTGACAGCTAATATATGTATAATAGTGTGTAATGTGTATTATCAGACTTTTGGTGGGTATATAAATAAACTAGACTTCCTAAATAATGGATATGCCTATTGTACCTTTGTTTTTGCCGAAATGTTTTCATGCTTGTACTACCAAACTTTGATATATATATATATACCAGTACCTTTCCTTTTTCCAGCATTGTCATTTACATTACTATACCTGTTTTATCTTATTTACTGCACCATTTATAAAACTCATGTGATAACATGTACCCTTTTCCCTTAATCGTTTACATTCTGTAAAGAAGCATGCAATTTACTTAGTTCAACTATTGAAAATGTTTTCAAAAAGAGATATTTTTGTTTACAAACACGAGTCCATCAATTCTTTCTAAATAACAACAACAATCGACTAATTGAACACAAAACACAGCTAAAATCTCCATGAAATCCGGAAACTTCGAGCTTTTTCCGGCTAATAACCAATTCGACTAAATAATCAACAATTGATATCTTAAATTAAAGCTTAAGAGGCATACAATCAAGTGGTCTCATAATAATCATCTAACAATCGATGTATAAACCAGAAATTATAATTTAAAATCGACAAAACCTTGCACATCGATTTAACAGTTCCCAAAATCAAACAATATAAATTTATACACGAATCCACTCTAATAACCTGGTGAAACTATTCAAGACCTCAAACAAAATTAAAAACAGTCCAAAAATCATAAACCAATTCATGCAAAAATGACGAACATCGTTCTCGCAAAATATCCAACCTTATAACGTGATTCTGGTGTCAAAAGATCGACCTCTTAACAGGCTACGATTTGATAACTAATTCGTCAAAATAGATGGATAAATCTCTTGAAATCAAGGAATCTCTGAAACGAGGGTTGTAAACCATTATCGGATAAACGAGACTGACTTTTATGATTATTTGACTAATTTATGATTTTGATAAATTATATGGATAAATACGATGGCTATTTATACTTATAGTAAGTCGTACCCGATAAATCACAACTCGGTACCTAACCCGTAATTAAAAATATTTGAAATATGTATGATTTTATAAAAATAAAAATATGAATTTTGTGGGCTTTGACGTTCTGGTGGGGTCCCGGTCCGCTGATTTTTGAGAAACCGAAATATTTCCTAAATTAACAAAAAAACCCTAAAACACATATAATATATGCAATTGCACATAACGATATAAAACAAGTACCTCGATAAAAATGCTAATAAATACACGTCCAGATCGCGTATAAGTTCATATAAATGCATTTCAAACACATAGCGAGTATCCGAAAAATACTCTGGTCTTAATGGGACCATACAGAACTCTATCCCATGCTAATTCATGGCCAAACAAATTTTTAAATAATATTAAACACATAATAATTCATTTAACACGTAACAAAATAGCTATCAAATATTATAATTAATATTTTTAAACCTCATCCTATGCCCGTGTGAACACGGTTAAAATACCAAATAATATTTCTGACATGGATAAAATATTGAGGCAAGTAAAATATCCACTCGATCCCCAAGACTGGAAAATACACTCAGTTTTACCGATATCGATAAAACGATCGGCTTTCAGATAAAATTTTGAAAAAGTAAAAATATTTAAATACTTTCACAATATGAAATGAGTCAACACCAGCTACCAATTAGCACATTGCTATTTAATAACACAAACTCATCAAACAGGAATAGAAAATTCACCATTTTACTCCTTCCAAATTAGAAAATCACATAATTATATTCAAATAATAATAATAATAGCTGAAAATCCGGGATATCACAGCATGTATGCATGCATGCATTTATATATGTATGTATGTATATATGTATGTATATATGTATGTATGTATATATGTAAGTATGTATCTATATATATGTTTATATATATGTTCGTATATATACACATATATGCATGCATGTATATTATATATATGTGTATATATATATATATAAGTGTATGTGTATGTAACATCTCATATCGATAAGAATAAGAGTGTTTGGGTCTTTATAGTTACAAGTCAACAACTAATGTATACCAAATAACTAGCTTTTTTAGATTGCCATGTGATGGATTGTTGGGTCCGGTATGCATTCGGTTGTGGGTTTGGATGTTATAAGTAGTATTAGAGCTCTACCCGGCCGGAAGTGCCGAGGCACTGGTCCAGTTTCGTTTGTGTATTTATGGGCTCGATGAGGACATTAATTCTATAAGAGGGGGGTGTTTATAACATTCCAAATTGATAAGAATAAGAGTGTTTGAGACTTTTATAGATACAAGTCAACAACTAATGTATATCAAATCACTAGCTTTTTCAGACTGACTTGTGATAGGTTGTTGGGTCTGGTATGCATTCAGTTGTAGGTTTGGATGTTATAAATATATGACAACCCGGGTTAAATCCCGAGCCTTTTTTCGAAAATGGGTCAAGTCTCGATTCCAAGTCTGAAATAAGATGAAGCCTACTAGCCTAAATAAAACCAATTTGGGTAAACAACAAGTCTACGCATGCCTCCAAAATATCATAATTTGTTGGAATATAGTAGTTATATTTTACTTTATAAACTGAACATAAGTCCCAAATATACTCGATGTGAGACTAGGGTGTTATAGTTTGTATTCTTTTTCATGGTTATGATGAAATTAGTACAGGAAAATGCATATTTTATACAAAGTTATGACTACATGGTGGAGTACATAACCAACTAAAAATATTGTCATTCTATGTTTCTCACCTTCGAGCATATTCATAGTGTAACTATTCATATACATGTACCAATTTTCTCCACATGAAAATAGTAGCTAGTTACTAAATTGCATTTTCTTTTTTGTATATAACTTAACAATAGGTTTATGTAAATATATTAATGCAATTGAAGGTAAAAGGAGTTTAAAAAAACTTTTTATATACTAACGCGTTGTTGGAACAATCTTCCTAAAAATAGCAACCTTCCATATTGGTAGACAAAAGCTCCAAGGTGCAATTCCTTAATATGAATTTACATTGTTAATATGAATTTACATTGTTCTTATATGATACGATCAATAATATAGAGTATTATAAATTGTATATCTCGTCAAGGATTGTTCCTATTTATTAATATTAATGATGAGGGGTTTAAATTGTATTCCAAGCAAATATGTATAATATTTCAACAAAATTCATAAATAAAATAATAACAATAATCATAATATAACTGATGAATTTAGTGTGTGTCTATATATATATGTATCTTTGTGTGCCCGGTATATGTGTATGTACCTTTTTATGATTATAACGGGAATCACAGACTTTTCATAAAATTGTGTCTCTTTAGTATAGTCATTAATCCACTCAAAATATTATCGTATCTCATCAACGGGGATAATTGACGGTTCGATAAAAAAAATAAGAGGATGAGTTTTTAAAATAATGAATAATAAATTTAATTATGAAAGATATGATTGGAGAGATTTTGAAAAAATGACCTAAATACCAACATTTGGTGTTATATGCTATGATTTACCTTTTTCAAATTTGTTTTAATTCGTGTTATGTATATGAACTAATATATCAACACACATTTATTTATATGCGTAGACATCCATCCCTAATACATGAAACAAACAAAATAAAGGTATCTCAGAGGATTTTGCTCTTCTACAACATTAAAACTATTTTAATAAATTTTATTAAAATACTAATTACATCATCCGTTGACATCATCATCTGTTGATATCATCATCTGTTGATATCATTATCTGTTGATATCATCATCATTTATTGATATATAAGTTCTGATATGAAATTTTGATAATTTCTGCTTGATATCATCATCATTTATTGATATATAAGTTCTGATATGAAATTTTGATAGTTTCTGCTATCATCAATTGCTCCTAACAAGTAAGGATCTTCATTACTAGCTCCAAATCAAGCACGCAACTAATATTTTAATCAGTTAAATATATGAACACATAAATAAAGAGTGCATCATAACAAATTCGCCATGCCCAAACCACAATTATTTACCAAATGATCATCTTCACTGTCAAAGAACATTTAAATCAGTAAACAACGGGGAAGCTTGCCGTGTAGAAATATTGAACCGCCGCATCTTTCTGCAAAATGCAAATATAAATATACCACTTATGCAATGCGACAATTAATAACACCGAGCATGAGATTTAGTTTGAGCCGAGCAGGACATTCATACAATAAGGGTCAATATTAAAATAAAATTTATATATATTTATCTATTATAAATTTTTAAAATGTAAATTTATTAATAATAAAAATGAGAAATGAAAATTCTATCGGTCTTGTCAATATTCGTCTTGTCGAAACTTTGAGAGAGCGAAAATAATATATTAGTATCTCTTGTATAAGTATTTAATTTTCTTTAAATTGAAACTAAAAAGGAAAATTTTGACTTTTAATATCTTAAATGTAGAATTCTAAAATAATAAATATTATTCCAGCAATATTAGAGAATCACCTCCAATTCTCGATAAAAAAATCTCGTTTTTAGGATATATAAAACGAGAAATATTGATATTCTAAAATCATCTTCTTTTTGTAATATAATTATTAAAAGATATTATTTTACATATTTTAAAGTAATTCAATTTAAGTTATAAAACTAAATAAATCATGTCAACATGGAGTAAAATAAAACAGTACTGTATTATTTGTCCTAGTACCATATATACAGTTATTTCTTACCAACTTTCAAAGAATCTTTGATTATTACAATTCTTTTCCTCTACATATTTCCGTTTGTAATATCTTCTGGATTTCAAACTCTGCTCGATATTACAGTGTTTTCCTATTTCTTCGTTGGTAATGTATATCTTAGTATCAGAATTGTAGTAGAACTCTGAATCCTTAACAAACATCCGTATGCAATGTAATGCAATAAATACAATACAAATCTCTATCTCTATAAATCTGACATATATTTGTTTGTTTTTGCATGTCAAATTTCTACAGGCATGAGGTAAGGCAGCCCACACGTGTAGCATTACAAAACTTACGTGTAAGTTTCCGAGCTCGATACGCCACTCTCCTCCACTTCTAGTACCTAGTACTAGTATATTACTTCCAACTCTCAACTTACAGACATTCCTCAGACAATCTTCTAAACTCCTTCTCGATATTCTAACACTCTCCCCCTCTCTCCTTAACATCCAAATTCAATGGCGGCGCTTGTGCAAAACAATCTCCGACCTGTGGACCCCACCATCTGGCGTGCATGTGCCGGGAATTTCGTGCAAGTTCCGGCTGTGGGCTCCAAGGCTTATTATATTCCCCAAGGTCATGCACAAGCAAAGAACTCTTCCATCAATCAATCTCAGCCGTTGATTCTCTGCCGGGTAATGGGGGTTGATTATTTGGCTGACACAGACACTGATGAGATTTTTGTTAAGATGCAGCTGTTCCCGATTCAGTGTCAGCTTGACGAGTCAACCCGGTCCGAGTTACCCGAGCTGACTCAGTCCGAGTTCACTTCTGTTGTGAAGGTGCTGACACCGTCAGATGCGAATAATGGCGGCGGGTTTTCGGTTCCTAAGACTTGTGCTGACATGGTGTTCCCGCCACTGGATTTTAATGCAGATCCGCCAGTTCAGACACTGAGAGTGAAGGACGTGCTTGGTGCAGTGTGGGAATTTAGGCACATCTATCGTGGAACGCCACGTAGGCATTTGTTGACTACCGGGTGGAGTAAGTTTGTGAACAGCAAGAAGCTTGTAGCGGGTGATTCGGTTGTGTTTATGAGGAGTCAAAGGAGTGGACAGAACTTTGTTGGCGTACGGAGGGCCGTGAAGGCGAAATATTTGTCATCATCGAATAGTAGGTGGAATTATCTTGGTGTGACAGATGGAGGGGAAGAGGAGAAGTGTGGTGAAAATGCCGTCAAGGAAGCTGTGGAGAAGGCTGTGAGAGGATTAGGGTTTGAGATTGTATATAATCCCAAAGTTGATTTGTGTGATTTTGTGGTGCAGGCAGAGAAGGTTGAGAACTCGATTTTAGATGTTCAGTGGACGGTGGGGACTAGAGTGAAAATGCCGCTGGAGACCGAGGATTTGTCAAGGATGATCTGGATGCAAGGGACTGTTTCCAAAATTAATCAAGGAGGTTCCAAGAATACTCCATGGAAGATGCTTCAGGTATGATTCTTTGTGGCTGTCAATTACATTATTTCATGTTGATTGTGTTAGTGTTACTGTTATTGATCTATGACATTCAATTCTGTTACTCTTATTGATCCATGACATTCAATTTCAATATCTGACCAACATATATAATGACATTATATTTTATCATATTTATAAGGCATCTATTTAATACGACATTGTTGAACTTGCTCTAATGTGTTTGTTTTTGTAATAGTTTTTAAGGTAAATTATTTAAGTTTGTCAGTTCTTTGAAACCATATTAGTAGCCTGGTACATAAACAAGGGGCCGGGTGCACATTATTTCTGTATCTGTTCACAACCCTTATGTCAATTTCCACTAAGGTTATTCGCTTTGCATTGCATGCTCCGCCTCTTGTATGGCTCTGAAATTCCTTGGTTTTTCTTCCTTACGTTTTCTTAGCTTTTTAGTTAAGTACATTATGTATATGAATGTTTTCTTATGAACTCTATGATTCTATATGTAATGAATGTCAAGGACGCACATTATATTGACAAATACATTCTAATTTGTTGAAGAATCATTAATCTCCTGGACAGTGACCCATGGAACACAACTACATTTCTCCTATGTTCTTGTCTCTCATCTGTCATTAGACATTATTTATAGTCAGCTTTTTAGTTTTGTGTTTATCTGGGAAAATTTTGTTGCAGTGGATGTGGCCCAGTGTGTTTATATAACTCTGCGTTGCTGCATAGAGTTAAAGATGGAAATCTAATGAAATCTGTATTAAAACCTTCTGTACATGTTTTTGCTAATTGTATAAATGCATCAGAAACCTTAAGCCCTAAATGCAGTGAAGAACTTTATGAGGCATACTGTTAGGACATGAATATATTCTTTCCTGTTGTATGTTCTTTAATGGATACTAAATAATGTTATCTCCCATAGCTTGGACCCAGTCCGTGTGGTTGGCATCTTGGCGACAAATGAGGAAGTCTGATAAATGACAGCATATGATGTAACCTTTTTTACCTGTCGTGGCTTCTAAGACATGAACTCAAGTAATTTATGGGGTGGATTGTAAGATGTCATTAAATCGACGCTACTTGAGTTGTTCTGTTTTTAATGGTCAAGTTCTTTTTTTTTAAACCGCTAAGAGTTTCATCCAGCACATACTTTTTGTTGTCGAGGAAGAATGTGATAACGTCACCGGTTCTTCATGTTTTTATGTGATACTAATGTATCGTATTCATATAAATGAGTTGCTGTTTGTCGATTTGTGCTGACGTAGTAAAAGCTAGGTCCTTAGTGTGCGATAACTATTATTTTTTGTCGATTTGTACGGACGTAATAAAAGCTAGGTCATTAGTTGGCGATAACTATTATTTTTTGTCGATTTGTGTTGAAATAGAAATTGCTGTGCCAGGGTTGAGATTTCTAGTTAACCTCATCCAATGCATTGCATATGCATCTTTGGAAAGGTTATGGTGTGAAGTTTCACATAAATTGTGGTTTTTATTGAAATGAGTAACACATGCTCTGCATAGTCTAATATTAACATGAATAAGTTATCTGTTTAAGCACTTTCAGCTGAGAAGACTATTCCTAGATTCTGATCAAATAAAATGCAAATAATCCCAGTTACTTTGTTTGCATGAACTTGCTTAATTTGCTCTATGCATTGGTTATACTGGCACATATAAACTAATGTAGCTGCGTTGGTGGGGATATTGTGTACTATTTATCTGTAAAAAGTATTTGGCACTAGCTACATTACTCAATATAAACTCTTAGTGATTGTTTTTTTGATTGTTCTGAAATCTCATATTTTTCTTTGACAGGTTACATGGGATGATCCTGATGTGCAAAACATGATGAATGTGAGCCCATGGCAAGTGGAATGTTTGTCACTGCCAGAACAATCAAAAGTCCCTGCCGCAAAAAAATGTAAAATTTCTTCGGATTCAGGGTTCCCACTTGATAGAGATGGAGAACTAACTCCAGGGAAGTGTAATATTTTCGAGGATGTGGGATTACAGCCTCATGGACATGGAGAAGTTTTTCCAGTTACAGGGTCAAGCAATTCAGTGGTAGAGCAGCTCAACCCACAGTTGAATCCATTACCGATAACCTCTAGTTCCTATCCTGCTGGGGTGCAGGGAGCCAGGCCGGATCAAATCTGTGTTTCGGGCGCATCCAATTTCATCTACAAAAACACACATCAAACTGGAAGCACGTATTCTGTCAGCAACATGTCACCAGTAGTGGAGTCCTTTTCTACTGAAGTGAACACTGGTAATGCCCAGTTCAATAACTTGCCAGCTGATCCTCCAAAGGAATTCCAGTTCTTTGGTAATGAGGTAGCTGGATCACGAGCCTTCACTGGTTCACCTAAAGTCGGTATCAGCTCATTCCAACTGTTTGGCAAGATTATCCATATGAATTAGTTTGTTGAAACACCCTGTTGAAGCTGTTGTGAGTAAACTAGCCGTGGAAACATATGGGTTCGTCATTTACATAAACTATTTGTATGCTTTGGTTGTATTTCAAGTGGGAAATGTATAAGGATGCATATCTTGCTTTTAAGACGTTTTAATATTCTGTACCATTGGCAATCTAGTTTAATAAGCAACTGTTTTTATATAATATACCAAGCATGTTGATATGCTCTTGTTACTTGTAAGTGTTATAGATTGAAATTTTCAGGTACGTTGAACAATCGGAAAAGTAAATTGTGCTTGATTCGAATATCGGAAGGAAAGATGAGGAATTGTTATTAAATTATGCAAAGGGTTTCTGGGGTGAAGGCTGACTTGAATCATGGAGAGAGCATCAGAGTAAAACCGGAATGGTTAGTAAATTACATTCAAGTAGTTTTAGTTTCTAGATTTGACGCGGACTTATATCTTGGAGAGAGCATCAGATGGGAAACGAAGTGGTAATCAAGTTATGCAAGCAGTTTCAAGGGTTGAAGGATGAAGGCCGACTAGAACCCTGCAGGCTGCAGAGAGAATCAAAGTAGAACCAAAAACAGAGAGCATGCTATTGCGGCAACTTCAACTGTGTGTGAACACAAACATGTCCCTTTTTACCGGTCACCTTTGGCAAAAGATAGTGATCTTCAGAATCATCATTTTGCAGCAGTTAACAATATCCACAAAATTAAATACTAAAATCCACTAAACGAATTTGAATTATCTAATAATGGAGCCGAGTCGATCCACTAGCTCGTTTTAATTAAAGAGCTCAAATCTTTGACCAAACATGATTCATTCAATAGCTCAAATCTTTGACCAAACATGATTCGTTCCATAAATACATCGATACAAACTGAGCCGGTTCGCTTGTTTAAGTTAAATAATGTCAAATCTCTGACCGAACTCCGACTAGTTTAATGAACAAGTCGGATTGAGTTTATTCACTTAGTTACACTACTATCTCATTCTAGTATCTCACTTTATGGACCAAAGTGGTAAGTTGTGTCTCAATTTTATCACTCATCGGGGAAACAGAGGAGAGGGGGAAGGGGTTGGAAGAAATATAAGCAAGATAAGATGAAATTTCTGAGAGAAAAATTTCTCTCTTTCATGATCTATTTTTGATAAAAGAAACTAAAGAAACTCGGTTACATATATACAAAAACAGCTCTCCCTGGCAGAGAGCTTGTCAACTAAAAAGACAAAATCTGAAACTACTTCCTAGAAGACAAGAACAGAAAATAAAGCTGTCAGCTAATGGACAAATAAAACTAACAACCATAACCTATACTACAATACAAATGTACAGGCCAGGAGGAGAAAAATAAGGAAGAGCACATGATATTCATTTTCTACAACCCCCCTCAAGTTGGACTTGGGTACCAGGAACAAGGCCCAACTTGAAAGATAGAAAACGAAGAGGTCCTTCTCCAAGGGGTTTAGTCATTATATCAGCAAGTTGTAAGAATGATTTGATGTAGACCGTAGAAATAAATCATTCTTCAACTTATTCCCTCACATAATGACAATCCAATTTTAGATGATTCATGAAAAACTAGATTGTGTGCTATGTGCTGAGCTGCTTTGTTATCATAGAAAAGATTTATTGGTTTGGGAATAGCAACTAGCATATCTTCAAGAATTCCATATAACCAAACCAATTCACTAGCAGTGTGTGACATGCTTCTATATTCTGATTCTGCTGAAGACTTTGAAACAGTCTTTTGTTTCTTAGTCTTCCATGAAATAAGACCATCACCAAGGAAAATGCAAGAACCTATAAGAGACCTTCCAGTATATGCACATGTTCCCCAATCTGCATCACAAAAACCTGTTATATTCAAGTCTGAGGTTGTTGAATAAAACAACCCCCAGTCACTAGTCCTTTTTAAATAGCTGATGATAGGGATAAATAAATCCTAATTACATAATTAAATATTACAGTTTGGGCTGCAAGGCCCAATAAGAAGATGTATAGCATTCAGACCAAAAAGGTCAACACATTGATCAGGCCTGATGGACCAGATCAGGCCAGATGGAACAAAGAAGGCCCAAAAACCCTGTATATTAATTAATTTCGTAATTAATTAATAAGGGAAAAATCAGCTATTGAGAAGAGTCCCGATAAGGATATAAATCCTTGCAGATTAGCCTCAAAGGGACCTAAAAGGATAAGGGATCAGTTTCCTACTATCTAGGACTCCAAAGTCCATTCTAGTTATGAGACTTGTCCACCAAGTCTCCTATATCAAGTCCAACTAAAGGACCACCAGCATCTATATAAGGGGCCTCACCACACAAATCAGAACTACGTTTTTTGACTTGATCCTTGGCAATCAGCAAGGTACAAAGGCATCTTGTTAAGTCAAATTGAGTCACGAAACACAAGAGCAGTCAAATCGAGCCTCGAAGCTCACATTCCTTAGTAATAAATACAACGATTATATATATTAGTTTTTAATCCATAACATTTGGCACCGTCTGTGGGAATCGACAACAACCATGGCGAGAATACGGAGAACAATTAGAGCTCTGGAGGAAGGAACACCATCGGGGACAACCCAGGTGATTTCGTCAACTGTAGAGATACCCCCTCACTCAACTTATGCAACTACTCAAGGGGAAGCCCAGATAGGGGCAACTCAACCTCAGCCACAGGGGATAACTCCCCCAACTATTCAAGGTACGAATCCTCAAGTTCAACAAGTACATATACCTATGAATTCTCGACCCGTCGGGTATGAATATTCTACCGTTGTTACTACTAATCCCCCTTATGGGATGCCCCTTTACCCCGAGGTTGGAGGAAGCGGACATGTTGGGCGAAGTGAAGCACGAGGACAATCGCCCCCTACATACGAGGTTTGGCTCCTATCCCCAAGGATCGGGAATTTTCTGGTCCTTACACTGTGAGAGACTCTGAATCTTCGGATGATGAAGTGGCCCCAAGAAGGAGGCGTGTTGGCAAAGAGCCGATGGCTGATGGAAGCCAACGCCCTCAAAGCACCCAAGGGGCGAATCCCCAAGAAGTGCAGGAAAGGATCAGGGCTCATGAGGCTGAGATTCAAAGGCTGAGGCGCGACTTGGAGGCGCACCAGACCACCAGACCCCAAGCACCTCCTAGAGGGAGAAATCCTCCTCCCATCATAGACCTGGACGGTCCGGTACAGAGAAGGACTGTTGTCCCAAGGGCTGATCCGAGCAATCTTCTTCCCCTTGGAGATCCTGATGATCCTACTCCACCCTTCACTGAAGGAATAATGAATACCCATATCTCAAGAAAGTTCAAGATGCCAACTATCAAAGCTTATGATGGCACGGGAGATCCCGCTAATCATGTTAGAACATTCTCTAATGCACTACTGTTGCAACCCATAAATGATGCTATAAAGTGTCAGGCCTTCCCTCAAACCCTGTCGGGTATGGCTCAAAGGTGGTACAGTCGCTTGCCCCCAAACTCTATTGGGTCGTTCAGAGAATTAAGCCAGGCTTTTATTAAGCAATTCATCAGTGGGAGAGTTCATGAGAAAAGTTCAGCATCACTTATGAGCATTGTGCAGGGAACAAAGGAATCCTTGAGAGATTACCTGAATCGATTCACAAAAGAGGCTCTAAAAGTCCCGGACCTTGATGATAAGGTAGCTATGATAACACTGCAACAAGGAACTAGGGATGAGTTTTTTAAGATGTCCTTGGCCAAACGTCCCCCCGAAAGTATGTTGCAGCTCCAGGATAGAGTAGGGAAGTATATTAAGGTTGAAGAAAGCATGAGGAAGACCGTAGTAAGTAATGAGCCCACTGGAGGCAAGAAGCGGAAAACTGATTTGGAGTATATTGCTAAGGACAAGTATCCTAGAACCGAACAAAACTCTGATTCAACCCCCAAGAAGGGAGGACCTGGGCAAAAGTTCACTGAATACGCCAAGCTGAATGCTCCTAGAAGCCAGATTTTGATGAAGATCGAGAAAGATAGAGATATCCGTTGGTGGCCTAAGCCCTTGAAGGCTGATCCCGCCAAGCTAGATAAGAGCAAGTATTGCAGATTTCACAAAGATGTTGGCCATGACACCGATGAGTGTAGGCAATTGAAAGATGAAATTGAGTTTCTGATCCGAAAAGGAAGGTTGAACAAATATACTGGAGAAGGAGGGGATAGAAACAACAACGTGAGAAGGAACTTTGATGACCGTAGGAGAGATCAAGAAGATCAGGGGCGAAATCCTCAACCTAGGGGACCGGTGATAAATTCAATCTTCAGAGGACCGCGCCCACAAGGGCCTGTAATCAACACAATTTTTGGAGGACCAACTACTGCTGGATTATCCAAAAACTCCAGAAAAGCATATACTAGAGAGGTTATGCATATTGTTGGAGAAGCCCCGAAGAGGGCCAGGACAGAAGTAACATTGGTTTTTGATGATTCTGACCTAGAGGGTGTGAAGTTTCCTCATGACGACCCACTGGTCATAACACCGGTAATAGGAAATAGCCCGGTCAAGAGGGTCCTTGTGGATAATGGAGCGTCAGTGGATATTTTGCTCCATGACACCTTTTTAAGGATGGGATATAATGACTCCCAATTGATCCCAACCGATATGCCGATATATGGATTCGCGGGAGTGGAATGCCCCGTAGAAGGAATAATCAAGTTGCCAACAACCATAGGACAGGAACCAAGGCAAACAACTCAGATGTTGGACTTTGTGGTGGTAAAGGCTAGTTCGACCTACAACGTTATCATGGGAAGAACAGGGATACATGACTTTAAGGCAGTCCCTTCTTCTTATCATTCAGTTATGAAATTTCTGACTAGAGATGGGATTGGAGAAGAAAGAGGAGATCAAAAAATGGCAAGAAGCTGTTATGTGGCCTCTTTGAGGGCAGATGGAGTTGGGGGGCAGGTTCTTCCTATTGAAGATCTGGATACCCGAGAAAATGATGAGAAAAGGGGAAAGCCAGTAGAAGACTTGGTTTTGATTCCTTTAGACCCCGAGAATCCTGAGAGGATGACTTTCATTGGAGCCACATTAAAGGAGCCCCTTAGAGGGAAGTTGGTGAAGTTTTTGCAAGAAAATAGTGATGTTTTTGCATGGTCAGCAGCTGATATGCCTGGTATAGACCCGGAATTGATTACTCACAAGCTGAATGTAGACCCAAATCGGAAGACGGTAAAACAAAAGAAGTTTTGCTCCATAAAGGCAAGAAGCTACAAAACAGGAAGTGGAGAAGCTCTTAGAGGCTGGTTTCATTGAAGAGATTCAATTTCCAGAGTGGTTGGCAAACCCTGTAATGGTGAAGAAGGCTAATGGAAAATGGAGGATGTGTATAGACTTCACTGATCTGAATGATGCGTGCCCTAAAGACTATATTTCGTTGCCAAGAATTGATACTTTGATTGATGCCACTGCTGGGCATGAGATGCTGAGCTTCATGGATGGATTTAGCGGGTACAATCAGATTAAGATACACAAGGATGGCATTCCAAAGGTATCATTCATCACTGACTTTGGTGTTTATTGTTATCTTGTTATGGCATTTGGTCTTAAGAATGCATGAGCCACCTATCAAAGGTTGGTAAATAAAATTGTTAAGGATCTTATTGGTAAGACTATGGAAGTCTATGTTGATGACATGTTAGTCAAGAGTCTAGTAAAGACTGATCATATAATCCATTTGAGGGAAGATTTTGAGGTCCTAAGGTACCACAAGATGATGTTGAATCCTACAAAGTGTGCTTTCGGAGTAGGATCTGGAAATTTTTTGGGAATGATGGTCTCCAAGAGAGGGATCGAGGCTAACCCCGATAAAATAAAGGCAATCCTGGATATGGAACCACCAAAAACTGTCAAGGATGTTTAGAAGCTCACAGGAAGGGTTGCTGCGCTGGGACGATTCATCTCCAAGTCAGGAGACAAGTGCCTATCATTCTTTAAGTCACTAAAAATGTTAAGGACTTTGTATGGAGTGAATAAAACCAGAAGGCTTTCAAGGAAATGAAGAAATATATGGCACAGGCCCCGTTGTTGGCCAAGCCAGTTTTGAGTGAAGTTTTATTCTTGTACTTGGCTGTTTCAGAGAGTGTCTTGAGCGCGGTGTTGGTTAAGGAGCAACTGAAAGTCAAGAAATCCGTATACTATGTCAGCAAAATTCTGCATGGTGCTGAGTTGAATTATTCAACTATTGAAAAATTTGCTCTAGCTTTGGTAATGGCTTCGAGAAAGTTGCGTCCTTACTTTCAGGCTCATCAGATTGAGGTGCTAACAAATCAACCCCTGAGAAATATTATTCACAGTCCCAAGGCAAGTGGGAGATTGATTAAGTGGGTAATAGAGCTGGGTGAGTTCGATCTCAAGTATAAGCCACGAACGGCAATAAAAGCCCAGACACTAGCTGACTTCGTGGTGGAATGTACCATACCCAACCAAGAAGTCGGGGGGCAAGAAGATACCATACCTCAAGACAAGGGAGTCAATACTGGGGACAAAGAGAAGGATAATAAGGAGAAAGAATATTGAGTTCTCTATTTTGATGGAGCATCAAAAACAAACTCCAGTGGAGCAGGATTAGTTTTACAAAGCCCTGACGGGTTTTTGATCGACTATGCCATGAAATTAGACTTCCCAACCACAAACAACGAGGCAGAATATGAAGCCCTGATAGATGGCCTTGGCCTAGCTGGGACATTTAGAGTCAAAACTTAAAGGTCCGCGGAGACTCGAAGTTGATCATATCCCAGGTAAAGGGAGAATTTGAGGCAAGGGATGATACGATGGCCAAGTATGTCCGCCTAGTAAGGGCTGTGATGACCCAATTCAATGAATGCCATGTTGAGCACATTTCAAGGGAGGAAAATGGTAAGGCAGATGCCTTATCCAAGTTTGCTTCATCTGAGATAGAGGAAAGTTCAGGAAGTGTATACTTCCGCATTTTGAAGACACGGAGCATTGATGTTAAGCTTGTAGCTCCTATAGGCCTGGGGCCGTCGTGGATAGATCCCATTAAGGCCCACATTCAAACCGGTTGGTTGCCAAACGATGCAATTGAAGCACGGAAAATGGCTGTTCGGTCACTAAGGTACTCTTTGATAGATGGGATTCTGTACAAAAGATCTTTCGTGGTTCCTTACTTAAGGTATCTCAGGCCCGATGAGGCACGCTTGGCTCTTGAAGAAGTGCATGAAGGTATTTGTAATAACCCTAATTTTTGGAGATTTTTGAAACCTGGATGAATAGTAACTTTTGTTGACAATGCTGATTAAGAAAAATTATCAGACCACGATATATAGGAGTACTGTTATGGAAATTCTAAGATCGTATTAGTATTCCATAAAGAAAATAAGTGTATGTAAAAGCTGTCGGATTTTGAAAACGAGCACTTTTATTTTTCCCCGAGATTTCCACCAGACAGTAAGGGATTTAAGGAATTAATATTAAGATGAAGGATTTTAAATTCAAGGAATATAAAGGAGAATTAATTTAGGTATTAAAAATACCATGAAGATTTTATCAATAAAACCATTAAGGTATTAACCAAACGATTAACGAGATTGAGTGATAACCGGACAAAGAAATGAATAACGACTCTTTTAAATACCTTTGCAAGTGGCAAGGCGAGTGGATGGTTGATCAAACAAGAAATCAAGTGATAGTTAGGAAGGAATGACTAGTTAATTATATAGTTAACTAGTGATGATCTCATCTCACCACAAATCACCAACACATGACAAATGGTGAGATCATCTTCCACTAACTCATTTGTTTATTATTAACCTAGCAAAATATCAAGACAACCCATCATTATCCACCACATTATTCCACCAACACAAGAAAGAAAAAGCATTTCCTCCCCCATTTCCATTGCTCTCGGCCAAAACAGAACCAGCACACTAAAACTGTTGTATCTCCTTCATTTCTCACTCAAATATTGTGTTCTATAACTCATTGGAAAGGTATTGAGATGGCCTACAACTATTGTGCACAAGTCTTGTCCAAATAATCATGTTAAGACCCTCATTTTTACAGTTTTTTAAATCGGACTTTTAGAAACTTCAAAGCCTAACTTTGTGTTCTTGATTTCTTTGGAAAGATCAAGCTTGTAGGAGGCTCCCTAAGGCTTCCTAGCAACTTAACACCTCCCAAGGAAGGTATAAACTTCAAACCCTAGCCTTTATTTGTTAGTAAGTTTAATGGTTGGTTTTGTGAAATGAGAAGCATGGATTGTGATTATTAGTAGTTTGGTTTGATTTGGAAGTGTTTTGGTAATTGAAGCTTGATTATAGTTCATAGGTCTTGATTGTGGTTGTTTGAGTTGAAAACCTTGGAGATTATGGACTGATGTGGTATGGTTTAGGTGAAGTTTTGTTGTATTGATGGTTATGAGTTGGTTGGTGGTTAATTGGAGTAGTTTAAATATTGGTAATCGCGTAAACATAGCCGTCGTAATGTCCGATTTATTTTAGACTGCTTTTGTTCATAACATTTGGACCCGAGAACTCCCTGCTAGATTATGACCATTGCCATGTTTAGATAGTTCATGTTACAAGCTTCGTTTTGATATGTAGTTTGTTTGATTCCGATGTACGGTTTAGGAGAAACGACCGTTTTAAGTAACGGCGTTTCGAGAACGAAACTTTTCCCCTCGCCTTACTTTGAAACATAGGTTAAAGACCAAAAGGGGTTAATTAGAGTATGAAACAATTATGGTAAGAGTGTTAGGCAGTTGGTAAGACACTCGCGAAGGAATCGCCTTAAAACTTGTAATGGTTA